>NC_081182.1:190379925-190501159 GCF_029867415.1 Vicia villosa | reverse complement strand
CATAAGGAAGTGGAAGTCTATGTGGACGACATGATTGCCAAATCAGAAAATGAAGAAGATCACATACAGAATCTGACAAAGTTATTTCAACGCTTACGGAAGTTTCAGCTTCGCCTGAACCCCAACAAGTGTACCTTTGGTGTCTACTCAGGAAAACTCCTTGGTTTCATTGTCAGCAAACGAGGAATTGAAGTAGATCCAGACAAAGTCAAGGCAATTCAAGAAATGCCTTCACCCAGAACCGAGAAACAAGTTAGAGGATTTCTTGGACGTCTGAATTACATCTCGAGATTCATGCATCTCATGACTGCAACTTGCGCTCCTATTTTCAAACTTCTACGGAAAAATCAAAGTTGCGTCTGGACAGACGATTGTCAGAAAGCGTTCGACAGCATTAAGGAATATCTGCTCGAACCACCCATCTTATCTCCTCCAGTGGAAGGAAGACCTTTGATAATGTACTTAACCGTCTTAGAAGACTCCATGGGTTGTGTCCTGGGACAGCAAGACGAGACAAAAAGAAAAGAGCATGCCATTTACTACCTGAGCAAGAAATTCACTGACTGTGAATCCCGCTACTCCATGCTCGAGAAGACGTGTTGTGCTTTGGCCTGGGCTGCCAAGCGTCTCCGCCAGTACATGATTCGACATACTACTTGTTTGATCTCTCATATGGATCCAATCAAGTACATCTTTGAGAAGCCTGCTTTAACCGGGAGAATTGCCCGTTGGCAGATGTTGTTATCAGAATATGACATTGAGTATCACGCACAGAAAGCCGTGAAAGGAAGCATTCTAGCTGAGCACCTGGCTCACCACCCACTCAATGGTCATGAATCAACCAGTTTCGACTTTCCGGACGAGGACGTCATGTACCTCAAGATGAAAGATTACGACGAGCCACTACCAGACGAAGGACCTGAGATAGGATCCCAGTGGGGCTTAATCTTTGACGGAGCTGTCAATGCTTATGGACGAGGAATTGGGGCAATCATTGTTACACCTCAGGGTACCCATATTCCATTTACTGCCAGATTAACTTTCAAATGCACAAACAATGAGGCCGAATATGAAGCTTGCATCATGGGTCTCGAAGAAGCCATGGATCTAAGAATCAAACACTTGGATGTATATGGAGATTCTGCTTTGGTCATCAATCAAATCAAAGGAGAATGGGAAACACGCCAACCAGGGCTAATTCCTTACAAAGACTACGCAAGAAGATTGTTACCATTCTTCGACAGGGTAGATTTTCATCACATTCCTCGTGAAGAAAACAACTTGGCTGATGCATTAGCCACACTCTCTTCCATGATTAGGATAAATCATTGGAATGACATTCCTCGGATCGATGTTATGCGCCTGAATAGGCCCGCTCATGTTTTCACAGTAGAAGCAATCATCGACGACAAACCGTGGTATCACGACATCAAGAACTTTCTTCAAAAGCAAGAGTACCCTCTTGGGGCGTCAAAGAAAGATAGAAAGACTTTGAGAAAGTTAGCTTGTAGATTCTTCCTGAATGAAGATGTTCTGTACAAGAGAAACTTCGACATGGTTCTGCTCAGATGCGTTGACAGAAAAGAAGCAGAAATACTCATGAGAGAAATACATGAAGGTTCCTTTGGTACTCACACCAATGGACATACCATGACAAGGAAAATACTGAGAGCAGGATATTATTGGCTGACGATGGAGTCAGATTGCTACCAGTACGCAAAGAGGTGTCACAAATGCCAGATCTACGCCGATAGAATTCATGTGCCACCATCTCTTCTCAACATACTCTCTTCCCCTTGGCCTTTCTCCATGTGGGGAATCGACATGATTGGAATGATCGAGCCAAAAGCGTCCAACGGACATCGCTTCATCTTGGTAGCCATAGACTATTTTACCAAATGGGTTGAAGCAGCTTCATATGCAAACGTTACAAGACAAGTTGTCGTCAGGTTTATCAAGAATCACATCATCTGTCGCTACGGCATTCCTAGCAAGATAATCACTGACAATGGGTCAAATTTGAATAACAAAATGATGAAGGAGCTTTGTGAAGAATTCAAGATCGAACATCACAACTCATCTCCTTACAGACCAAAGATGAATGGAGCTGTAGAAGCAGCTAACAAAAACATCAAGAAAATCATTCAGAAGATGGTCATTACTTACAAAGATTGGCATGAAATGCTCCCGTATGCTCTTCACGGTTACCGTACATCAGTACGCACTTCGACTGGGGCAACTCCTTTCTCCCTCGTATATGGCATGGAGGCAGTCCTACCTATAGAGGTTGAGATTCCATCAATGAGAGTTTTGATGGAGGCAAAATTAACAGAAGCCGAGTGGTGTCAAAGCAGATTCGATGAATTGAACTTAATCGAAGAAAAGCGCATGACAGCTTTATGCCACGGACAGCTATATCAACAAAGAATGAAGAAAGCTTTCGACAAAAAGGTTCGACCTCGCACAATCAAAGAAGGCGACCTTGTACTCAAAAAGATTCAATCTTTTCTCACAGATTCGAGAGGGAAATGGACTCCCAATTATGACGGCCCCTACGTGGTCAAGAGAGCTTTCTCAGGAGGAGCCTTAGTACTCACGACTATGGATGGAGAAGAATTCACCCGTCATGTGAACGTCGACGCAGTCAAGAAATACTTCGCCTAAATAAACAAAAGAACAGCTCGCTAAGTTGAAAACTCGCAAAGAGCGACTTAGGCAAAAAAGAGCGTCTCGGTGAATCGAAAACCCGAAAGGGCGATTCAGGCAAAAATTAGAGACATAAAAAAAAAAATAATAATCAATCCCGGTAAACTTAAAACCCGAAAGGGGTAGTTTACGCAAAAGTTAGGGATATATGGCAAGTAACTGTGTTCAGGACAAACTTGATCATTCAAAATCCATAAGCGGAGTATTCATCAGCAGTAGGTCATCTTCTACAAAGCACGAATACAGCGCAACTCGGAGTGGAAGGGAGAGATAACGGTTGTCACGTTTCATCGTAGCCCTTTTAACAAAAATTACCAATTTCCAACTTTGTAAATACTCCATGGAATCAAGCATTTGGCTGATTACCATTCCATATATAATAATTTGAGCCTTGTGCTTTTCCTTTGCAATCTAGTCTTATTCAGTTTCTTGAAATGCATTTTAAGTTTAAACAGTCATTTTCTTGAAACAAATGTTTTCATAAAATAAAAATGAATTTACTTGCAAAAATAAAGGTGAAATTTCTTTCTAAGGTTTACAAACAATAGGAAGAATGCAAATAGTTGCTCCGAGAACGGTTGAGACTCCGGGAACCAATATTTCCCCATGAGGTCGCTTTGCGAACATCTCCCTATGACGGATCTTTACTTCAGTTTCATATTATTTACTTCGGACAGCGGACAACTGATAGCCAGATATTCCAAACGGAGTTCGAATTACAAGAAGAGGACATCTTCTGATCAACAAGAATTCAAGTCGTATCATTAGGATTTTACATCCGCGACAATTCTATTCACATTCACTTTACATTTTATAATTGTCATAATATTCATGCATACATTACATCACAACTGCATAATCAAATTAGGCTTTTAATCATGAGAGTGCCCGAGTCACGAGGGCATGAACTCAAGTTTCCCCTGCAAGTCCTGGAGAAACTTTTTCCTTCAAGACAACGATCCATGTAGAGAGATCGCCCCAAGCAAGTCAATAGATGGTAGTCTCCCTCAAAGAGATAGTTTGTTCACTTTTGGAATTCCTCAGCCGAGAATCTCCCAGCAGATCGACAAATGATTCCCCAACAGAATCGGTGAATGGTAATCTTCATCCAGAAGATAGTTCATGATCCCCAGCGGAGTCAACAAATGGTAGTCTTTCCCCAAGGAAAGACAGTTTGTCTGTTAAATACTCAAGAGATCGACAAATGGTAGTTTCTTCAAACAGTTTGTCCGTTTCAGGGATGTTTAGTTCCCCACAGAGTCAATAAATGGTAGTTTTCCCCTTAAGAAAACAGTTTGTTGATTCCCCAGGCACCAATCGACGAATGGCAGTTTTCACCCCGAAAACAGTTCGTCCGCCTTCAAACAAAGTCATTAGCCCCTTAAAAAGCATGGGCCCATATGACAATCTTTCAAAGATGCCAGGTCAAAAGGGAAGATGGCGAAGTTTCTTTATTTACCATCAAATGGTATCTCATCTCCAAGTGCTGATGAGAAGTTTGATGAGGAAACAAATCTTTGAAGTTTCTTTATTTACCATCAAATGGTATCTCATCTCCAAGTGCTGATGAGAAGTTTGATGAGGAAACAAATCTTTGAAGTTTCTTTATTACCATCAAGTGGTATCTCATCTCCAAGTGCTGATGAGAAGTTTGATGAGGAAACAAATCTTTGAAGTTTCTTTATTACCATCAAGTGGTATCTCATCTCCAAGTGCTGATGAGAAGTTTGATGAGGAAACAAATCTTTGAAGTTTCTTTATTACCATCAAATGGTATCTCATCTCCAAGTGCTGATGAGAAGTTTGATGAGGAAACAACCTTTGAGGTTTCTTTATTTACCGTCAAATGGTATCTTACCTCCAAGTGCTGGTAAGAAGTTTGATGAGGAAACAGACCTTTGGAGATTTTCTCTTTATCTGAGATATTGTCCAAACGCAACCGAGACCAAGTTTCGAGATATGGACATCCGAAACGAGGAGAGGTTGTCTACCTTTTTCTAAGTATCAGCACTTAGTTAAAGAAGATGGATTGCGCATCCTACATTGCCATCCATTCACCAGAATCCACATCAAGTATTTCTGCAGGAGTTTGTCTCCTTATCCCCCGCCGAGTGCGACAACGGGATCAAGTCATGCAAAGATTTTATCAATTACAACATCTCAGGAGCGCCCAAAATTCGGGCATTCTTTGATATTTAAGTCTCTTTTACGCAGGAGAGATCGAGATCTCAATCTCTCTCCCTCCGGATAAAAGAAACTTAAATAGGGGCATCTGTCATACCCTAATTTTTGACCCCCTGAGATGGCATATCTTCAGGATTTTTCATCAGGTCAAGACAAGTTCCCAGAGCAGTCATTTCTCCATCTGGTACCTAATCGAGGATGCTTATGTTAGAACAAGATTTGTTCTTATCAATTATCTTAGTTTTGATGATAACAATAATATGAATTTTGCTTAAGATAATATGGTACTCTAATCCAATGCAATTTCCCTTTCAGGAAATATATATAAAGAGTACGCATAATTCAGCGCTCAGAAGTTGTGTCTCAAATGGTTCAGCATGCAACATCAGAACATGGTCTGGCAAGACATCAGAAGATGGTCGAAGCAGAATCAGAACATGGGTCTATGGAAGCATCAGAAGAACATGAGATCAGAAGCACTGAAGATCAGAAGATGGTATCACGCAACAGAAGCACTTCAAGATCAGAAGATCAGAAGATGCTATGCACCAAGCTGTTTTGACTCTGATGATATTCAAACGTCGTATTCACAAACATCAGATCAGAAGGAAGTACAGGTGGCAGACTACGCTGACTGACAAAAGGAACGTTAAAGCTACTAAAGGCAACGTCAGTAGACACAGCGTGAACAAGGCTCGAGGTAGTTGACAAAAGCGTATAACATTAAATGCAATGCTGTACGGAACACGCAAAGCATTAAATGCACTCAACGGTCATCTTCTCAACGCCTATAAATATGAAGTTCTGATGAGAAGCAAGGTTAACCAATTCTTAACAACTCTGAACGAAAATAAACTTGCTGAAACGCTATTCAATCAAAGCTCAGAATCTTCATCAACTCACTACATTGCTGTTGTAATATCTTAGTGATATTAAGCTTAAACGATAAGAGAAATATCACAGTTTGTGATTATAGCTTTTAAGAAGCATTTGTAAACTCTTGTATAGATTACATTAAGTTGTAAGGAACTAGAGTGATCGTGTGATCAGTATACTCTAGGAAGTCTTAGCTGTTGGCTGAGCAGTTTGTAACTAGAGTGATCAGGTTGATCAGTAGACTCTAGAAAAGTCTTAGAAGTTGTCTAAGCAGTTGTTCCTGGAGTGATCAAGTTGTGATCAGAATACTCTAGAAGACTTAGTCGTGGACTAAGTGGAAAACCATTGTAATCCGTGCGATTAGTGGATTAAATCCTCAGGTTGAGGTAAATCATCTCTGCGGGGGTGGACTGGAGTAGCTTCGTTAACAGCGAACCAGGATAAAAATAATTGTGCAATTTATTTTTATCGTCCAAGATTTAAAGTCACACTTATTCAATCCCCCCCTTTCTAAGTGTTTTTCTATCCTTCAGCTTAAAGACAAGAAAGCTCAGGCAAAGGATCAATCAATACAAAGACTAGTCTCTAATACAATCATGGGGCTCAAAAACTTCACTTTTCTCATCTATGATTGATTAGACATCCAGTCATCTGAGTACAGGTTTGCTCAGGTCACCAGACTAGGGTTTTGAGCCTATCAAGGACTAAAATCAGGGATCACTTTTGGGAAACCCTAAAAAGCCCCAGGGAACCATTCAAAGACATCAATCTTCTTCAAATAACTCATATGACAAGATCCACTGGACATTACATCTCAGTTCAAAGCCTACAGTCATCATTATCCTCTGGTCGACAATTAGGGTTTTTGACCTAATTCCCCAAGATAGTTGACTTTTGATCAGGGCATGAATTCAAAACTCAAGACATGATTCAAGGATCTCTACTACCTCAATATAATCCATTTACATCATTCATTTGAGGAAGAGATCTTGTTTCTACACAAAAGCCCAAAAATTCACTTTGTCAGGAAAAAGTCAACTGTGAAGGATCATCATTGACTTTTAAGGTTTTTGGTCAAAAAATGACTTTCAAAGATCAATATCATCAATATATGTATGTCAAAGTCATTTGACCAAAGAAATTCAAAGAAATTCATCAAGGAGCGAAAAGTCGGGAATTAGGGTTTTTGAAGGCATGGTGAGAACTCAAAATTTCACCTACACAACTCAAAAAACTTCCAACATGAAAGTTGTAGATCTTGCAAAATAAAACAACATCTTACAAAGGAACTTTTTTCAAAAGATCAACCATTTATGAAGTTTTGGAAATTTTGAAGTTTAGGTCATAAACACTTAGAAATTTTTCTAAGTGTTTTAACCTAGTTTTCATCCAACTTTGGGCTCATTTTTCACAAATTTCCCAAATGATTCTGAAGAAGACATAAACTAATGATTTAAAGTAGATGTTTAGGGCTTTCCAAATTGTGTTCAACCTTCTCCAAATTCAATTTGAGCTAGGAGTTATGCTTGTTCAAAGTTGGCCTCATGAAGTGAAATTATAGGTCATGGACACTTTTGGACTTTACAAATTTTGTGCAAATAACCTCTCTTATGGATGCTACACGACCCATAACACATCTGAAAACATGCCATGCATTCATTTTCACCATGCCATAAGAATTGAAGAAGATTCTAAAAACAAGAACATGTGATTATGTAATGATTACATTTGTGAATTTATGGCAAATTGATGAATCACCCAAGGAATCTTCTCACCAACCAATTAGAGCTCATTTCTGGCTCAGAATTGTCCCCTAAGATCAAGCAAAATCGAGGGCTAGGGGATTGATCAAATGGAATCAAAATTCCCATCATTGCATAAGATATATTTGCAAACTTCCTTCATGGCTAAGAAACCAAATCAACCTCACTAAGGAAGCTCACTCCTCTGCAGCTATACTGATCCATTTGCCTATAAATACAGATGCATTCCTCATTCAAAAACACACCAAAGCAACCATATTACTTGCTTTCTCTTTCTCTTCTCTTGTTCATTGTTTTTCAAAGTTCTTTGGCAAGAAGAATCGATTTCTTCAAACCAGAGCTTATCTTTGGGAAGTGAGCATTCTAACATCTCAAGGGAGGTCATTTGAGGTGATCCAAGCACCTGGATCACTTCTGTAGGTGGAGGAACACCATTGTTGCTCTCACTTTGGAGCATCACGCAACAGAAGCACTTCAAGATCAGAAGATCAGAAGATGCTATGCACCAAGCTGTTTTGACTCTGATGATATTCAAACGTCGTATTCACAAACATCAGATCAGAAGGAAGTACAGGTGGCAGACTACGCTGACTGACAAAAGGAACGTTAAAGCTACTAAAGGCAACGTCAGTAGACACAGCGTGAACAAGGCTCGAGGTAGTTGACAAAAGCGTATAACATTAAATGCAATGCTGTACGGAACACGCAAAGCATTAAATGCACTCAACGGTCATCTTCTCAACGCCTATAAATATGAAGTTCTGATGAGAAGCAAGGTTAACCAATTCTTAACAACTCTGAACGAAAATAAACTTGCTGAAACGCTATTCAATCAAAGCTCAGAATCTTCATCAACTCACTACATTGCTGTTGTAATATCTTAGTGAGATTAAGCTTAAACGATAAGAGAAATATCACAGTTTGTGATTATAGCTTTTAAGAAGCATTTGTAAACTCTTGTATAGATTACATTAAGTTGTAAGGAACTAGAGTGATCGTGTGATCAGTATACTCTAGGAAGTCTTAGCTGTTGGCTGAGCAGTTTGTAACTAGAGTGATCAGGTTGATCAGTAGACTCTAGAAAAGTCTTAGAAGTTGTCTAAGCAGTTGTTCCTGGAATGATCAAGTTATGATCAGAATACTCTAGAAGACTTAGTCGTGGACTAAGTGGAAAACCATTGTAATCCGTGCGATTAGTGGATTAAATCCTCAGGTTGAGGTAAATCATCTCTGCGGGGGTGGACTGGAGTAGCTTCGTTAACAGCGAACCAGGATAAAAATAATTGTGCAATTTATTTTTATCGTCCAAGATTTAAAGTCACACTTATTCAATCCCCCCCTTTCTAAGTGTTTTTCTATCCTTCAATTGGCATCAGAGCGCCGGTTCTAAGGTGCAAGCACTTAACCGTGTTTAGAAAAGATTCAGGAAGAGAAAAACGCTTCATTTAAAAGATGGCTGGTGAAACTCCGACAAATCCACCTGCATCTACATCTGGCTCTGCTGAGCAATACAACGGTAACAATGGTTATACAAGACCGCCGGTATTTGTGGGTGAAAACTTTGAATACTGGAAAGATAAACTGGAAAGTTACTTTCTTGGTCTAGATGGTGATCTATGGGATCTTCTGATGGATGGTTACAAACATCCAGTAAATGCCAGTGGCGTAAAGCTGACAAGGCAAGAAATGAATGATGATCAAAAGAAGCATTTCAGGAATCATCATAAATGCAGAACTGTTTTGCTGAATGCTATTTCTCATGTTGAGTATGAGAAAATATCAAACAGGGAAACAGCCTATGATATATATGAGTCCTTGAAAATGACTCATGAAGGAAATGCTCAAGTCAAGGAGACAAAAGCTCTTGCCTTAATTCAGAAGTATGAAGCCTTCAAGATGGAGGATGATGAAGACATTGAAAAGATGTTTTCGAGATTTCAAACTCTGACTGCTGGATTGAGAGTTCTTGACAAAGGATACACCAAGGCTGATCATGTGAAGAAGATCATCAGAAGCTTACCCAGAAGATGGGGTCCTATGGTGACTGCATTCAAGATTGCAAAGAATCTGAATGAAGTTTCTCTGGAAGAGCTGATCAGTGCCTTGAGAAGCCATGAGATTGAGCTGGATGCAAATGAGCCTCAAAAGAAAGGTAAATCTATTGCATTAAAATCTAATATCAAGAAATGCACTAACGCTTTTCAGGCCAAAGAAGAAGATCCTGAAGAATCAGAATCTGAAGAAGAAGATGAACTGTCCATGATTTCCAGAAGGGTAAATCAACTCTGGAAGAGCAAGCAAAGGAAGTTCAGAGGCTTCAGAAGTTCAAAGAGATTTGAACATGGAGAATCTTCTGATGACAGAAGATCTGACAAGAAGAAGGTCATGTGCTATGAATGCAATGAACCAGGACACTTCAGGAATGAATGTCCAAATCTTCAGAAGGAGAATCCCAAGAAGAAGTTTCATAAGAAGAAAGGTCTTATGGCAACCTGGGATGAGTCAGAAGATGATTCAGAAGATGAGCAGGCTAACTGTGCGCTGATGGCGACAGAAGATGACGGATCAGAATCTACATCAGAATCAGATTCTGAAGAGGTATTTTCTGAACTTACTAGAGATGAGTTAGTTTCCGGATTAACTGAACTTCTGGAATCCAAGTCTCAGATTTGTATTAAATACAAAAAGCTGAAAAAGCTATTTAAATTTGAAACAAAGAGGCTTGAGTTGGAAAATTCTGAATTGAAAGATAAACTTTTAAAATTATCCAATGATGTTGGATCTCCTTCTAATTCAGAAAAATCATCTCCTAGTCTAAACCATATTCTGAAAGAATATGATTTAAGTTTCAGGAAGTTCTTATCTAGAAGTATTGGCAGAAGTCAGCTAGCTTCTATGATATATGCCGTATCCGGAAACAAAAGAGTTGGCATTGGTTATGAGGGTGAAACCCCATACAAACTTGAACCTGTTGATGAAATGAAACTCACATACAAGCCATTGTATGATCAGTTCAAGTATGGCCACTCTCATGATATTAGGCACACTTCACATGCACAAAGTTTTCACATAACACACACCAAGAAGCATGTGACACAACCTAGGAAATATCATGAAACTCATATTAAAAATTATCATGCTGTTCCTCCTATTGCTTATAATGTCAAACCCAAGTTCAATCAGAACTTGAGAAAATCTAACAAGAAAGGACCCAAGAAAATGTGGGTACCTAAGGATAAGATTATTCCTATTGCAGATATCCTTGGCTGCAAGAAGGACAAAGCACAACATGTCATGGTACCTGGACTCTGGATGCTCACGACACATGACAGGAAGAAGGTCTATGTTCCAAGACCTGGTGCTTAAGTCTGGAGGAGAAGTCAAGTTTGGAGGAGATCAGAAGGGCAAGATAATTGGCTCTGGAACTATAAAGTCTGGTAACTCTCCTTCCATTTCTAATGTACTTCTTGTAGAAGGATTAACTCATAACCTCTTATCTATCAGTCAATTAAGTGACAATGGTTATGATATAATCTTCAATCAAAAGTCTTGCAAGGCTGTAAATCAGAAGGATGGCTCAATCCTATTTACAGGCAAGAGGAAGAACAACATTTATAAGACAGATCTGCAAGATCTTATGAGTCAGAAGGTGACTTGTCTTATGTCTGTTTCTGAAGAGCAGTGGGTCTGGCACAGGAGATTAGGTCATGCTAGTTTGAGAAAGATCTCTCAGATTAACAAACTGAATCTTGTCAGAGGACTCCCTAATCTGAAATTCAAATCAGATGCTCTTTGTGAAGCATGTCAGAAGGGCAAGTTCTCCAAACCTGCATTCAAGTCTAAGAATGTTGTTTCTACCTCAAGGCCATTAGAACTCTTGCACATTGATCTGTTTGGACCAGTCAAAACAGCATCTGTCAGAGGAAAGAAATATGGATTAGTCATCGTAGATGATTATAGTCGCTGGACATGGGTAAAATTCTTGAAACACAAGGATGAGACTCATTCAGTGTTCTTTGATTTCTGCATTCAGATTCAATCTGAAAAAGAGTGTAAAATCATAAAGGTCAGAAGTGATCATGGTGGTGAATTTGAGAACAGATCCTTTGAAGAGTTCTTCAAAGAAAATGGTATTGCCCATGATTTCTCTTGTCCTAGAACTCCACAGCAAAATGGGGTTGTAGAACGAAAGAATAGGACTCTGCAAGAAATGGCCAGAACCATGATCAATGAAACCAATATGGCTAAGCATTTCTGGGCAGAAGCAATAAACTCTGCATGCTATATTCAGAATAGAATCTCTATCAGACCTATTCTAAATAAGACTCCCTATGAATTGTGGAAGAATAAAAGGCCCAACATTTCATATTTCCATCCTTTTGGATGTGTATGTTTTATTCTGAACACTAAAGATCGTCTTGGTAAGTTTGATTCCAAAGCTCAAAAATGTTTTCTTCTTGGATATTCTGAACGCTCAAAAGGCTACAGAGTATACAATACTGAAACATTGATTGTGGAAGAATCAATCAATATCAGGTTTGATGATAAGCTTGGTTCTGAAAAACCAAAGCAGGTTGATAATTTTGCAGGTTATGATATTGACATATCAGAAGTTGTTGAGCCAAGAAGCAATGCATCAGAAGCAGAGCTTCTCAGAAGCAAAGAATCTGAAGATCAAGTATCAGCTTCTCTGGAGGATCTAAGTATTTCTGAAGAACCATCTGTCAGAAGATCATCTAGACTCATCTCTGGTCATTCAGAAGATGTCATTCTTGGAAAGAAGGATGATCCAATCAGAACAAGAGCATTCCTTAAGAACAATGCAGACTGTCAATTAGGTCTTGTATCTTTGATCGAGCCAACTTCTGTTGATCATGCTCTAGAAGATCCAGACTGGATAATTGCTATGCAAGAAGAACTGAGTCAGTTTACAAGGAATGATGTTTGGGATCTTGTTCCTAGACCAGATGGATTCAATATAATTGGTACAAAATGGGTCTTCAGAAACAAGCTCAGTGAGAAAGGTGAGGTGGTAAGGAACAAAGCCAGATTGGTGGCTCAGGGTTATAGTCAGCAAGAAGGGATTGACTATACAGAAACCTTTGCACCAGTGGCCAGGTTAGAGTCTATTCGTCTATTAATTTCTTTTGCCACTCAACATAACATCACTCTCTATCAGATGGATGTTAAGAGTGCCTTCTTAAATGGTTATATAGATGAAGAAGTTTATGTCCATCAACCTCCTGGTTTTGAAGACTCTATGTCTCCGAATCATGTGTTTAAACTAAAGAAATCATTATATGGATTGAAGCAAGCTCCCAGAGCTTGGTATGAACGCTTAAGTTCTTTCCTTCTAGATAATGGTTTCACTAGAGGAAAAGTGGACATTACTCTCTTTTGTAAAACCTTTGAAAAGGATATTTTAATCTGTCAAATATATGTAGATGATATTATTTTTGGAACATCTAATGCTACACTTGGAAAGGAGTTTGCTAAGTCTATGCAGGCTGAGTTTGAAATGAGCATGATGGGAGAACTCAAGTATTTCCTTGGAATACAAATAAATCAAACATCAGAAGGAACATATGTTCACCAAACCAAGTATGTGAAGGAACTTCTGAAGAAGTTTAATCTTCTGGACTGCAAAGAAGCCAAAACTCCTATGCATCCAACATGCATCCTAGGTAAGGATGAGGTAAGTAAGAAGGTAGATCAGAAGTTATACAGAGGTATGATTGGATCTCTTCTATATTTGACTGCTTCTAGACCTGACATTCTGTTCAGTGTTTGTTTGTGTGCTAGATTCCAATCAGATCCTAGAGAATCTCATTTAACTGCTGTTAAGAGAATTCTAAGGTATCTGAAAGGTACTACTAATGTTGGTTTAGTTTACAGAAAATCTAAAGAATACAACTTAGTAGGATTCTGTGATGCTGATTATGCTGGAGACAGAATTGAAAGAAAAAGTACTTCAGGAAGTTGCCAATTTCTTGGAAGTCATTTGATCTCTTGGTATAGCAAGAAGCAAGCAACTATTGCTCTATCAACAACAGAAGCAGAATATGTCGCTGCTGCTGGCTGTAGTACACAGATGCTCTGGATGAAGAGTCAGTTGGAAGATTATCAGATATTTGAGAGTAACATTCCTATATTCTGTGATAATACTTCTGCTATATGTTTATCTAAGAATCCTATTCTTCATTCAAAAGCTAAACATATTGAGATTAAACATCATTTCATAAGGGACTATGTTCAGAAGGGTGTTATTTCTTTAAACTTTGTGGATACAGACCATCAATGGGCTGATATCTTTACAAAACCCCTGGCTGAAGATAGGTTTAAATTCATTCTGAAGAACATCAGTATGGATCTATGCCCAGAATGAGAAGATGAGAAGTTCTTATATATGAGTATCTTCTGAAATGAAATGTGATTTTCCAATCAGAAGTTCTGATTGAAATCTTTTAGAAATTATGATTCGGTTATTACTAACGTTTCATTGTCTAAGTTGATTCAGAACTTCTTTTAAAGCAAAACAGCTGTTACGTTTTATCTCGGGATGGTAAACCTGTCGTTACTATTCATGGATAAACGCGCGTGCAGTTGAAGGGACGCCGACCATAGGTAACTGTGCGAGTCACCTCATTTGTCTTTATTATCTCTCCTCACGTCACGTAACATTAAATGCTAGTCATCATTCGTTTCATTTTTAATTCTTTTTAAATACTCTTCAAACTCTTCTCTTTCCCTCTCATCTTTCTCTATCTCTTTTTTTTCTCTCTCTCTCTTACATATCAAACCCTACTTGTTCATTTTTCTGCAAACCCATCATGAACTCTTCATCAAGCCCAGGAAATAATGAAAATGATCAAAACAACAAAAGAAAAGCTGTTGAAACATCACCTTCCAAACCCAAAAAGATCAAAATCACCTATGATCCTCTCAAGGTGAATCCATTCGAAGCAATGTTGTCTGGAAATTATTCTAGACGAGTGTTTCATCCTCCTGGTGAAAGCCCTCCATCATCTCCATCTTCTTCCTCATCTTTCGACCTTCAAGACTCAGCCTCCTCTTCATCTAACCTTTCCTCTCCCTTAGTCTCTTCTGAAGAAATCTCTTCATCTTCACCTGCTGGGAATGCTGTCTCTGGTAAAGATGGTGGAAGATCTGCATCAGAACCAAGTCTCCCTGACTCCTCGCCTGAAAGCCCGAGAAGCAGTCAATGAAGCGTTTCACTCCTTCATGGCATGCTGGCACAGACGTTGTCTTAGCTAGGGTCCTAGGATTTGGTCTTTGTAGTTTTCTTTTCCTTGTTGCTTCTGCTTGTTAAACATAGGAACCTTTTATAATATCTTTTGATTATCAATGAAAAGTTTCTTTGTGTTTTACATTCCAGTAAATGTTTTCTTTTGTCGTTTTTTGCATCTGAATCTTTTTAAATATTCTTTTTGATGTTATGACAAAAAGGGGGAGAAGATAAATGATAAATGATTTGATTAAATCTATCAGTTGCTGGGTAAAGAGGCTCCCACACATTCACTAACAAGAACTGCAAGTTCTATATGGTTTAAGTGTTTTGCAGGTACAGACTTCAGAAGCAAACACTAGAAGCAAAACCATAAGAAGCGTTATTCTGTAAAAGGAATAAGCTCTTGGAAACTGAAGCAAGCTGAGTGCTGTCAAGCTTCAGAGATCAGAAGCAAGAAAGAAGAATGAATCAGAAGCACTGATAATAGAATTTGAATATCATTGTCTATCCTGTTCTGACAAAATTCTATTTGCTCTGATACATATAATGTTATGGCTCTGATACATTATTTGCTCTGATACATATAATGTGTTCAAACATACATTTTATGTTCTAACTCGTTCATGCTGACTTTTGTCGTTTAGTTTTTGTTCTGTAACATTTCAGGATGTAGAGATGCTCTGATGATGCTCTGGTACATTCAACAATGTTCTGATACAAATCTAGCATGAAGTGATGATTGGTAGACATTCAAAGTTCTGAAGCTATCCGAGGGAAGCAGAAATCAGAAGATGTGAATGTTCTAAAAGATCCAGAAAACTCAAGTTCTGAAGCTGTCCTGAATGGAAGCAGAAGTCAGAAGCTGTGAATGTTCTGAAGATCAAAGAAATTCAAGTTCTGAAGCTGTCCTGAATGGAAGCAGAAGTCAGAAGCTGTGAATGTTCTGAAGATCAAAGAAATTCAAGTTCTGAAGCTGTCCACGATGGAAGCAGGAATCAGAAGCTGTGAGTGTTCTAAGGATCTAAAGAAATTCAAGTTCTGAAGCTGTCCAATGGAAGCAGAAGTCAGAAGCTATGAATTCTCTGAAGGCAGAAGCTTATATGATCGTCTCTACCGAAATAATCAGGGAAGTCTTTTATCAAAGTTCTTCGAGTATTTATTTCAGGGGGAGATTATTTATCTCAGGGGGAGATTGTTAATCTCAGGGGGAGACATATTCATATGCTTATGCTATAGCTGTGTAATTTGTCTTTTGCCGTCTACTCTTTCTGATCGCAAATTCATATCATTTATATATGTTTTTGTCATCATCAAAAAGGGGGAGATTGTTAGAACAAGATTTGTTCTTATCAATTATCTTAGTTTTGATGATAACAATAATATGAATTTTGCTTAAGATAATATGGTACTCTAATGGTTCAGCATGCAACATCAGAACATGGTCTGGCAAGACATCAGAAGATGGTCGAATCAGAATCAGAACATGGGTCTATGGAAGCATCAGAAGAACATGAGATCAGAAGCACTGAAGATCAGAAGATGGTATCACGCAACAGAAGCACTTCAAGATCAGAAGATCAGAAGATGCTATGCACCAAGCTGTTTTGACTCTGATGATATTCAAACGTCGTATTCACAAACATCAGATCAGAAGGAAGTACAGGTGGCAGACTACGCTGACTGACAAAAGGAACGTTAAAGCTACTAAAGGCAACGTCAGTAGACACAGCGTGAACAAGGCTCGAGGTAGTTGACAAAAGCGTATAACATTAAATGCAATGCTGTACGGAACACGCAAAGCATTAAATGCACTCAACGGTCATCTTCTCAACGCCTATAAATATGAAGTTCTGATGAGAAGCAAGGTTAACCAATTCTTAACAACTCTGAACGAAAATAAACTTGCTGAAACGCTATTCAATCAAAGCTCAGAATCTTCATCAACTCACTACATTGCTGTTGTAATATCTTAGTGAGATTAAGCTTAAACGATAAGAGAAATATCACACTTTGTGATTATAGCTTTTAAGAAGCATTTGTAAACTCTTGTATAGATTACATTAAGTTGTAAGGAACTAGAGTGATCGTGTGATCAGTATACTCTAGGAAGTCTTAGCTGTTGGCTGAGCAGTTTGTAACTAGAGTGATCAGGTTGATCAGTAGACTCTAGAAAAGTCTTAGAAGTTGTCTAAGCAGTTGTTCCTGGAGTGATCAAGTTGTGATCAGAATACTCTAGAAGACTTAGTCGTGGACTAAGTGGAAAACCATTGTAATCCGTGCGATTAGTGGATTAAATCCTCAGGTTGAGGTAAATCATCTCTGCGGGGGTGGACTGGAGTAGCTTCGTTAACAGCGAACCAGGATAAAAATAATTGTGCAATTTATTTTTATCGTCCAAGATTTAAAGTCACACTTATTCAATCCCCCCCTTTCTAAGTGTTTTTCTATCCTTCAGCTTAAAGACAAGAAAGCTCAGGCAAAGGATCAATCAATACAAAGACTAGTCTCTAATACAATCATGGGGCTCAAAAACTTCACTTTTCTCATCTATGATTGATTAGACATCCAGTCATCTGAGTACAGGTTTGCTCAGGTCACCAGACTAGGGTTTTGAGCCTATCAAGGACTAAAATCAGGGATCACTTTTGGGAAACCCTAAAAAGCCCCAGGGAACCATTCAAAGACATCAATCTTCTTCAAATAACTCATATGACAAGATCCACTGGACATTACATCTCAGTTCAAAGCCTACAGTCATCATTATCCTCTGGTCGACAATTAGGGTTTTTGACCTAATTCCCCAAGATAGTTGACTTTTGATCAGGGCATGAATTCAAAACTCAAGACATGATTCAAGGATCTCTACTACCTCAATATAATCCATTTACATCATTCATTTGAGGAAGAGATCTTGTTTCTACACAAAAGCCCAAAAATTCACTTTGTCAGGAAAAAGTCAACTGTGAAGGATCATCATTGACTTTTAAGGTTTTTGGTCAAAAAATGACTTTCAAAGATCAATATCATCAATATATGTATGTCAAAGTCATTTGACCAAAGAAATTCAAAGAAATTCATCAAGGAGCGAAAAGTCGGGAATTAGGGTTTTTGAAGGCATGGTGAGAACTCAAAATTTCACCTACACAACTCAAAAAACTTCCAACATGAAAGTTGTAGATCTTGCAAAATAAAACAACATCTTACAAAGGAACTTTTTTCAAAAGATCAACCATTTATGAAGTTTTGGAAATTTTGAAGTTTAGGTCATAAACACTTAGAAATTTTTCTAAGTGTTTTAACCTAGTTTTCATCCAACTTTGGGCTCATTTTTCACAAATTTCCCAAATGATTCTGAAGAAGACATAAACTAATGATTTAAAGTAGATGTTTAGGGCTTTCCAAATTGTGTTCAACCTTCTCCAAATTCAATTTGAGCTAGGAGTTATGCTTGTTCAAAGTTGGCCTCATGAAGTGAAATTATAGGTCATGGACACTTTTGGACTTTACAAATTTTGTGCAAATAACCTCTCTTATGGATGCTACACGACCCATAACACATCTGAAAACATGCCATGCATTCATTTTCACCATGCCATAAGAATTGAAGAAGATTCTAAAAACAAGAACATGTGATTATGTAATGATTACATTTGTGAATTTATGGCAAATTGATGAATCACCCAAGGAATCTTCTCACCAACCAATTAGAGCTCATTTCTGGCTCAGAATTGTCCCCTAAGATCAAGCAAAATCGAGGGCTAGGGGATTGATCAAATGGAATCAAAATTCCCATCATTGCATAAGAGATATTTGCAAACTTCCTTCATGGCTAAGAAACCAAATCAACCTCACTAAGGAAGCTCACTCCTCTGCAGCTATACTGATCCATTTGCCTATAAATACAGATGCATTCCTCATTCAAAAACACACCAAAGCAACCATATTACTTGCTTTCTCTTTCTCTTCTCTTGTTCATTGTTTTTCAAAGTTCTTTGGCAAGAAGAATCGATTTCTTCAAACCAGAGCTTATCTTTGGGAAGTGAGCATTCTAACATCTCAAGGGAGGTCATTTGAGGTGATCCAAGCACCTGGATCACTTCTGTAGGTGGAGGAACACCATTGTTGCTCTCACTTTGGAGCATCTGCAGTTGGAGGTCCATGGAGTGATTCAGAAGGTTTCAAGGCAAGCCAATCATCCAGACACACTCCTCAGGTCATAGTGAAGCTAACCAGATGGCTGCAGCTCATCTGTAACTCGAGAATCAACACCCTCCATGTTCACTTGAAGCTCAAATCGAGGGAGGTCCATAGAACAATTCAGAAGGATTCAGGCTACAATAAGCATCCAGTTAGCATCATTGAGTCTCAGGGAAGCTATTGAGATCATTCATTCAAGCCCAGGTGCCCTCAATCATCCTCACGACCTCCATTTTCAGAGGTAAGTTTCTGAACTTCACCTCTCTAATTTAAGTACTCTTTGTGAAATAGCTCGATTCTATCTTGTTCAGCATCATCAGAGGATTGAAAACCCTCTATCATCATCCATTTATCTTTCAGTATAGTCATTTAATTTAATTTTGAAATTTTAGGGTTCTTCACGATTTCTGGCAAATTAGTTAGATGTAGTTAATATTAGTTCATGTTAGTTACATATTTAGAATCGTGAGTGAATTTAGAGCAAGTTTCATGTTTACATCGTGGCAAATGGTTGAGAAACGAGTGAGTTCAGAAATTCAAATTCATGGAGCTTGAGGTTGAAGACGAAGATGGTGGTGGCGCGCAATTTTCAAACTCAGGTCTAAGTTTATTTTATTTTGATTGATACCTGTTTCATTAACGACTAAAACGTGATAGCCCAGTGGTAGAGAGTGTTTGTGTGTTGCGCGTGCCCAAGGTCTGGGGTTCGAATCCCCCTCGCCCCAGACCTTTTGATTTTATTTCTTTTTTACTTCTATGCATTTGAGTAATATATGAATTGCAATGGAATCATGCATATGACACCAAGCGCGCGTTGGCTCAGTGGTGTTGTTTTGGGCTGGTAATACAAAGGGCGTGGGTTCAAACCTGGTTGGTGACAAAACCATATTTTTTACCATTTTTCCCCATTTAACTCCTTCACAACTTTAACAAATTATTTAACCTATCAAAACAAATCATTTTCACTTCATTTTTCACACACTTGTCATTTAATATATCTATTTTATGAATAATCAAAAAAATCACAAAAATATTATTTATTTCATATATTTTTATTAGGTTTAAAATAGTATGATTTAAGTGTTATATTAAAATGTTTTAAATACATATATTCATCTTGTTTTAACTTAATTACTTTGTGAATAATTTTATGATAAAACCCTAATTGATTAGGTCTTAATTAAGTAAAATCTTTATTTTTACTTTAATTAAGTTGACTTTTGTCAATTCTTAAAACTGTTTTCAATCTCTGATTAAATAAAATGATTAAGGTTTTCAAACAACAAAACCTTGTATCATTCAAAATCATTTTCAAATTGCTCTCATAACCAGTACTGTAAAGTACTGGGCCTCTAATAGAGTGTAAGTCCCAAAAACCTTCTCTTCTTAGCTTGTTTTCAAAACTGTATTTTCAAAATCTTCTTTCTGTTTTCAAAACATTCTTCTGGTATTTGAAGGGCATTATTCCCGGTGAAACTCTTCAGATACCTATGTGACCTTTGTCCATCTTCACTTCTTCTGTTTTCAAAAACCATTAACTGTTTATCATATATATTCAACTGTTATCAACAAAACAACAAAAACACTGTTGAGGCTCTGTACATACTTCTTCAATGGCCTCCACTCCATCCAGGTTAGGCTTTACAAGCTTTCCATTTACAGTCTTTATTTAAATTACTGTCAAATATAAACTGTGCATATATTAGTTTAGAACTGCGTTTGAGTATAAACCTTAGGACAGTTAAACTATATATATATTATAGGAATATGACCTAGGATTGAGAATGTCTTCCCGGTGAAGGCTCTTTCCTAATTAGAGATCTGTAGTTCAAACCCCCAAGATGAATTATTCCCGGTGAAACATCTTGGTAAAAACCTTAGAATCCAAATAATAGGACACATCCACCCAAAGAGGAATTATTCCCGGTGAAACCTCTTACCCATTTGCTTAGAGCCAAAATAAGTTCAAAACTACATAGCTTTCTCTTGTGCTATAACAAGGACCCTCGATTAGCCTCCTCTTGGGCTTTGTACAAGGACCCACAGGCTTCTTAAAAGCATTTCCAGCTTCCTCTTGAGCTTGTATACAAGGACCCATCAGGTTTCTTATAAACATAGGAATAGGTCTTTAGTCACCTTTTAGCCTACCCTGGTGAGTTTCTTCCAATTTAAACCAGACTTTAAACAAGCTAAGTTTGTCTCAATTTTGCATTGAGTACATTTTTGGAATGAGAGACATGGACAGTCTCTGTCACCCTTATCTTCATCAATCTTCCTTAGCAGAGTCTAGGATCCATGTTTGGTCACCCTCAGCATTGAGTCAGCCTTCATTTTGGGCTTTAAACAAGAAGTCTCACTAGATAATCTTTCTGCCAATCCTTTCATCCCTTAATAATTAATGGAGTGCTACCCAAATCTGTCAAAAAAGTCAAAATCCCTGGAAAGGGTTAGCTTCCACACATTTCTTCATTTTAATAAAAACCCCTGGAAAGGGTTAGCCTCCAAAATTAATTAATAAATAATTTCATTCTCTTAGGGGATAATTTCCCCAAAAGAGTCAGAACCCCTGGAAAGGGTCAGCCTCCAAAAAACATGATAAAGTCAGTCTTTTAACAGACAAATTCACTAGCTGAGTCAAAATCCCTGGAAAGGGTTAGCTTCCAAAGAAAAACAGTCTTTTAATAAATAAAACCTCCTCAGTAGAGTCAAAACCAACAAAAACAGTTAGCCTCAACCTTGGGCTTCATACAAGGCACCCAAACAATGAAACTCCCCTGTCAAGAGTCAGCCTCAACCTTGGGCATTGTACAAGGCAGATAATAGAGTCTCCCCAGTGAGTCCTTCATCACTCAGTAGCCACAACCTTGGGCTTTGTACAAGGCAGATAAACCATATCTTTCATGTGTCAAAGATTCCTAACACTTAGGATCTTTCCCCATATAGTCATCCATACTTAATTCATTTAAGAGTCCGCCACAACCTTGGGCTTTGTACAAGGCAGAAAATAATGTTTTCCCCTAGCTAGAGTTAGCCACAACCTTGGGCTTTGTACAAGGCACATAAAATAGAGTCATTCAATTATCCTCAAACAGTTAGCCACAACCTTGGGCTTTGTACAAGGCACATAAATAGTGTCTCCCTAAGTAGAGTCAGCCTCAATTCTGGGCTTTGTACAGAACACAAAAATACCCTGTAATTAATTCCCAGTGGAGTCATCTCCCAGAGTCAATAATATTAATTAATCAATCAAAAAGCCTCAAGCTTGGGCCTCATACAAGCCAGCTAAAAGTCAAATCTTTTATACAGTAGATAGACATAGCTTATCTCCATAGAGAGATATTTTTACTACTCTACCACATTCAAACAAACAAACATTTCATTTCAATTTTAATCAAGTCTCCCATTTAGGATTTTGAAAGGCATGATCTGGCAGTAAAACCCAGACATGTGGTAACTTTCCCTAATTTGGATGAGCATCTTTCTTTCATTTAAGAGGCATTTGACTGGTATACTTGCACATACACAAGTAAGGTCCCCCTCTTGAATGAAATGAATTCAGTTATTCTGTCACTCCTTTAAATGTTTGTGGTAGAATAGTACAAATACCTCTCTGTAGAGATAATTTCATGTCTCTTTACTGTAAACAGAGATTTAATTCCAAGCTTCAACCTTGAGCTTCAAGCAAGGCACCAAAAATAATTAATTTCCCTAGTTAGTTCCCCGAACTACATTAAGCTCTGACTTCCACTAGGGATATGTAGGCATGAGGTTCACAAGGAATCTCAGCGAGCTAATAAAATACCAAAAATAGTCAGTCTGTCTATCTGTCTGTCTTTTCAAATCAAATCAATTCCTTCTCCTAGCACAAAGGAGAAACTTTCCCAATCATTAGCAGCAAACACAATCACAAATGACACAGAGAAGGTTCCTGTAGAGTACTACAGATATGTAGGGTGTTTAAACACTTCCCTATGTATAACCGACCTCCCGGACTCCAGAATTTCTAGTCTAGGTGTAAATCCCCACACTTAGCAAACTCCTAGGGTTTAGTTGAGATCTTTTTTTCCCTTTCCTACTCGTAGGACCAATAAGAAAGTTCGTGTGATATCGTAGGAAGAACTGAAATAAAATTCATCCCACCACGGGCGCATTCTCCTTCCAAATTTCGCGTGAAGGGTTTAGCGTGCCGTCCTCCCAAGTGAAACGGGGAGGTAAAAGAAAACGACCACCACAGGGTGTCCCTGATTAACATTTGTGATGATTTTGAATTCCGAATTTCAATAACATATTTCTCTTTTACATTCAATTTAATGGTATAAGGTTTTTAATGCTTTCCTCGTCGGACCAACTGGATTGATTTATGATTGACAATTAGGATTGACCTCCATTGTTAGAGTTTTTATACCATTATATTATAGTAGATATCACCTAGGACTAGGGATACCCTATAGTAACCGGATTGTTCTTGATTATAATAATATTTGATTTGATCACTAATTTCGAAGGACTTTGGGATTAGGATTTCAATGTTCAAAGGTTTGCCCACTAAGGACTTAGGAGCAAATACCCTTAAGAACCGGTAATTGATAAGTTGAACTTTGTTAATGAAGTAAGGGTTCAGAATTGTTACATGTTAATGCACACACCTACCCTGGCATGTTACTCATATTTGGCCAATCAACCTTTTTAAGTTTATTTGCAATTTAATTTGTAATCACAAAAACCAAAACCCCAAGGCTTTTTGTTTAATTGAAGTGCTACTAACTCTATAATATCACGAAGTCCTTGAGATCGATATTCGGGGAATTTTCCCTTTATTACTGCAGAGGAAAAATAGTACACTTGCTATTTTACCGATCAGCTATAATCACAACAGTGATATTTCTCTTAACGTTTAAGCTTAATCTCACTAATATATTACAACAGCAATGTAGTGAGCTTTGATGAAGATGAAGTTTCTGAGCTTTGAATTGAACAGCGTTTCAGCAAGTTAATATTCACACAATTTGGTTCTGAGTTGTTCTAGAGTTCGTAACCTTGCTTCTCATCAGAACTTCATATTTATAGGCACTTGAGAAGATGACCGTTGAGCGCATTTAATGCTTTGCGTGTTCCGTACAGATTTGCATTTAATGTTTCACGCTTTTGTCAACTACCTCGAGCCTTGTTCACGCTGTGTCTACTGACGTTGCCTTTAATAGCTTCCAACGTTCCTTTTGTCAGTCAGCGTAGCCTGCCACTTGTACTTTCTTCTGATCTGATGTTTGTGAATAAAATATTTGAATATCATCAGAGTCAAACAGCTTGGTGCAAAGCATCTTCTTGTCTTCTGACCTTGAAGTGCTTCTGAGCGTGATACCATGAGAACTTCAGTGCTTCTGCTTCTGACCTCAAGTTCTTCTGATGCTTTCATAGACCCATGTTCTGATTCTGTCTTGACCATCTTCTGATGTCTTGCCAGACCATGTTCTGATGTTGCATGCTGAACCTTCTGAGACAAAGCTTCTGAGCGCTGATTTGTGCATACTCTTTATATATTTCCTGAAAGGGAAATTGCAATGTATTAGAGTACCACATTATCTCACACAAAATTCATATCCTTGTTATCATCAAAACTAAGAATATTGATCAGAACAAATCTTGTTCTAACAGTATACTCTCAAACTATCATAATTACAACCATTAATGTTATTTCTGTTTTTGATTGTGATTTATTTGACTTCTAATTCTCTATTTCATTTTCTATTTAGGAAATTAATATTTCTGTTTTAGAGTTTCAAACTATCATAATTACAACCATTAACGTTATTTCTGTTTCTGATTGTGTATCATTTGATTTCTAATTTTCTATTTTTGTTTTTGTTTCGGGAATTAAATTTTTTGTTGTATACTGTTAAACTATCATAATAACAACCATTAATATTATTTCCATTTTTTATTATGTGTCGTTTAATTTCAAATTTTCTATTTCTTATGTTTAGGGAATTAAAATTTTTGTTGTATACTCTCAAACTATTATCATTAAAACCATTAATGTTATTTATGTTTACGATTGTGGGTCATTTGATTTCTAATTTTCTATTTCATCTTACTGCTACACTTACCGAAATGCACAAATTTTGGCTCAGATATCATTTTGTCGACCCTGATGTGTTTTCGAGACAACGAAGGATGCTACACAGACGGTGCGTATATCCTTATCTCCGACAAATAGATTTTGTTAAGTTTGTTATCCATTATGTTGAGTTGTTAAATATTTTCAAAGCCGTTAAAGAAGTTGATGTCTTTCCTCGTTTCAATCGACAAGAGAAGAAATATTGGTGACGACACGTATTAATAGACACTGTAAAGGCTTATGGAATTCGTAAAGTTATTGCAATGGACGACTTCTACCCGGGACCACGAAATAATTGAAGTAAGGGTCTGGCTATCTTAGAATGGAAATGAAATAATTAGGTGCCCACGTGAAGGAACGTGTCTAAAATCATCAATAATGCATACTCTAACATCATCAATTCGGCCCTCTTTAACACCTTCTGACTCAAGGCATCCGCCACTTTATTTGCCTTGCCTGGATGATACTTCAAGTCAAAATCATAATCCTTCAAGTATTCCATCCACCGCCTCTGACGCATGTTTAACTCCTTCTGATCGAATAGGTACTTTAAACTCTTGTGGTCACTGAACATTTCAAAATGAACTCCATACAAGTAATGACGCCACACTTTTAGGGTAAAAACAACTGCAGCCAATTCTAAATCATGAGTGGGATAATTCTCTTCGTGAACCTTTAACTGTCGAGATGTGTATGCTACCACCTGACCATCCTGCATCAATACTCCTCCTAATCCTTTCTTGGAAGCATCGCAAAATACTTCCTAGGACTTTTTTGGATCAGGAACGATTAAAACAGGAGCAGTCGTCAATCTTTCCTTCAAGCCCATGAAACTTTGTTCACACCCCAAATCCCAATCATAAGGACACTCCTTTCTGGTAAGTCTAGTCATCGGTAGAGCCAATTGAGAAAACCCTTTTATAAACCTTCTATAGTAGCCGGCTAAGCCCAAGAAACTTCGGACTTCTGAGACATTACTCGGTCTCTCCCAATTGATTACCGCTTCAATTTTTGACGGGTCCACCGCCACACCTCCTTGAGATATGACATGACCAAGAAATCTTACCTCCGTCATCCAAAACTCACACTTGCTTAACTTAGCAAACAATTGATTTCTAGCAATACCGACAGAACAATCCTCAGGTGTTCTTCGTGCTCTTGTGGAGTACGAGAATAAATAAGAATGTCATCAATAAAGACTACCACAAATTGATCTAAGTAAGGCTGGAATATCCGATTCATATAATCCATGAAAACAGCTGGAGCATTCGTCACACCGAAAGGCATCACCAAGAATTCATAATGACCATAACGGGTTCTAAAGGCAGTCTTTGGCACATCTGAGCTCTTCACACGGATTTGGTGATAACCCGACCGCAAATCAATCTTCGAGAACACACAGGCTCCTTTCAATTGATCTAACAGGTCGTTTATCCTTGGTAAAGGGTATTTGTTCTTGATAGTGGCTTTGTTCAACTGACGGTAATCAATACATAGTCTCATCCCACCATCCTTCTTCTTTACTAACAACATTGGAGCTCCCCACGGTGAGACACTAGGTCGCACAAAATGTTTAGCCATCAGCTCCTCCAATTGCCCCTTCAATTCTCTTAATTCAAGTGGTGCCATCCGATACGGAGAAACGGATATAGGAGCCGTTCCCGGTATCAGGTCAATAGAGAATTCCACTTCCCTTTCCGGAGGAAGAGAAGTGACATCCTCAGGAAAAACATCAGGAAAATCTCTAACAACAGCAATTTGCGAAACCTCTAACTTGTCACCCGTCTCCTCAGTAAGAACCAACAGAACTAACTTCTCTTTCTCAAACAAGAAATTAATCATGCCTACCGTACCTTCCATTATAGTAGTCAAAACATCTTTCGGAGTAGCTTCTTCAGATGGAATAATGATTAACTTCTCTTCACACCCAATGAATACCGAATTAGCAGAAAGCCAATCCATTCCCAACACAACATCTACCTTCTTAAGTGGTAAACAAACAAGATCAATCTGGAAATTCCTACCACCCACAGATAACACACAATTTTCACACACCAACGGTGTCTCGACCATCTCATCCATAGCAGTAGTAACCGCCATAGGAGGAAATAAAGGAGTAGCTTGCAACACAAGTCGCTTCATACATTGCAATGACACAAAAGAGTGTGTTGCTCCACAATCAAATAGCACAAAACAAGAATGCCCATTAATGAAACACGTACCCGCAATTAGAGAGTTATCACTCTTGGTCTTCTTAGCATCCAAGGTATAAAATCTACCAGTACCCCTTCCTTGCACTTGATTCCTATTCTGAGGACAATTCCTAGCCATATGCCCTTCTTGCTGACAATGAAAACACTTCACCCCTTCAAAGTTACACTTTCCAAGGTGATTCTTACCACAGCTACGACACACCGGAGGTGCACTAGATCGAGAACCTTGCACTTGCTTCCCTTTGAAAGCTTGTGGCCTAGGTCGAAATTGTTGGCTTGGCCTTCCTCTCTCATGTTGACTCTTCTTCTTCAAATCTTCCTCAGTTTGAACTTTCTTCAAACTGGTCTCAGCCACATAACATTGTCGCAATAACTCCGTATAAGTAGTGAACTCCCTCTGGGACACACTATGTGAAATATCAGCCCTTACACCAAACAGAAACTGGTCCACCTTCCAACTCTCATCAGGAGCATACGCGGCCTGCCTAGAGTAAGCAGCCAAAATTTCAAACTTCTCAGCATAAGTAGCCATTAACATATTTTCCTGCCTTAACTGTTGGAACTCCAACTCCTTCTTAGTCCTCAGCGAACTAGGAAAGTATTTCTCCATAAAAGTGGTTTTGAAATTTTCCCATTCCTTAGGTACTTCCTGAGTAGTCATCAAAGCAGAAGCACCCTTCCACCACCTCATAGCTGGACCCTTCAGCGAATGAGAAGCAAACACCACCTTGTTCTCTTCACTACAATGCACGATCTCAAAGATTCCTTCTACATTGGCCACCCACTCATGCGCCTTTATAGGATCTAGTCCGCCATGAAATTCCAGAGGATTCATGCGAATGAAATCCCTATAAGTCCCACCTACAGCTTCGGGCACAACCACTGGAACATTATGACCGCCATTCATCTGTTGCATCATCTGCAGCATGAACTGATTCTGCTGCTGTTGCATCTGTTGCATGAACTGGGGCCATGGAACATTCGCACCGCCATCCGGTGGATTCACTTGTGGAGGCCGTGTGGGGGGTCGACCACGAGTCCTGCGTCTGTCCGCCATGTTCCTGGAGGTCATCAAAATGGGATTAAGTTGATCAGGCTCAATACCATAGTCATAACACAACAAAATTCATGGGAACACAACACATCTTGGACAGAAGAAGCACTTATAATATCTCATGGCTAGGTCGAGGATACGACCTGCTCTGATACCAACTGTAACACCCATATATAAAAACATACATCAAAGCATATAATTATATATGAATCCAAGTATTTGGTACTGAAATACCAATAAGTTCCTAGTCAACACATTATACATATTAATGCCCTAATACAAATATTCTACACAATGGCATAATACATACAAGATGTTCAAAATGAAAATACTAAGAACTAGATCAAACAATGATCTCAAAAGAAAATCCACAACGGAAGCTTCGCCATATCCAAAAGAAACATAAGGAATAAGGAATCAAACTGCTTTCTCCTTACCCTTCGCGGAACCTGTAGTACCTGAAATCAATATATAATGGGGTGAGATACAAAATCTCAGTGAGTTCCCTATCCTATGGATCCTCTCGGCTTTACAAGGTTCTAGCCTATAAGTCTCAAGTCATAAAAGGAACTAGACCTTGAGTTCACACACTAACATTATATGGAATCATACTTAGAGTTCAACAACTCAAACACAAGATTGCTAATCGGAAAACAATACCAAGGCATCCCTCTATTCCTGTCCCCTTCTACGTCTAGGAGGTGGCACGAGTCATGGATCCTTTGGAAAAATCTTGACATACGAAATGGATTCGGATTCATGAGCCTTCCCCCATGAATCGTCACTTCACATGGCCCGTACACCATCACAAGTCTCTACCCTTAGGTTCCATTCGTACACAAAAGCGGGAATTAAACCTGCCAAGATTATTAGTGCATCTCTGCACAGTGCCTCTCTGCACATAGAATGCCTCTTGCATTCAAAAGAAAAAAAAGAAATAAAGAAATACAATGGTTCCGATTAATACATCATACAATGGTGATCGCTCACGCAAACCACTAGGCCTGTTAGCCCTTCATACATTGGTGATCGCTCACGCAAATCACTAGGCCTGTTAGCCTTTCCTCATAAGATTCTAAATACACGTATGTTCCACATAATGTTCATCCTAGGTACTCTTTGTTAAGCTACATAACCTAACAAATCCTAGTTTTCCTCACTTAATCTCTTATTCGTATAACCCATGTAGTTATTCGAACCTCTTGATACATATCTGTATACGATGAAGTATACCAATCCTCCTGCAATAGGATTCACCCAAACAAATACAATATACTAGGTTACACCAAAGGCAACCAACAGTTTTCATCATTTCCCTGTAAACAAATGGCAAGTTATCAAAACTATATAGCAATTAATCAATGTGCTAAAAGTATACCGTTCACATAATTCCGAACGATAAAACAACTCAAGGAATCAACTATTTTTCCCGATTCCCGATTAAATAATTCTTCTTTCGATCCCAAAACCTACACTACTAGAAAGTACACGCTTCTAGCTTCCTACCACTTCGAACGGTGATTAAAACAGAGTTATGGTTCAAAAGTTATGATCGAAACAGTTTTATCTCATTCAACTAAAATTTGCTAAGAAAAGGCTTCAGTTCGCGCCGCTAACTGATGTTCGCGCCGCCAACCTTAGGCAGTGGCAAACCTCACAGAAAACTCGCAGTGTTCGCGCCGCAAAGCCTTGTACGCGCCGCGTACTGTTAACAGAACCAAACCCCATAATCCTTCTGCATGGTTCGCGCCGCCACCTATCGTTCGCGCCGCGAAGCTCGCGAAATCAGAAGTTCCAGATCTGTTTTCTTGCTTTTCCCATGGTTTAATCCAACCATCTCCATACTCAAACCTGTTCCAGATTCATACTAAAGCATAGAACAGCATATATGGTCTCTACTCAGGATTTATTAGCAGCAACAAACAACAATCTCTTAGATTGAGTCAAACCCTAAGATTTTTACCAAAAACACCAATTTCTCAACTTATGATTTCACCCATAAATCAAAACTATAAGTTTCTAACTAGAACCCACCTCGATTATGAGTCGTTGATGTCGAAGATGAGTCGATTCGGCGGTGAAATGATGAAGATCCAAGCTTTTTCCTCTTTTCTCATCTTGCTCTTCCTTCTCTCTACTTCTTCTCTCTATCTTTCTCTTCTTGTTGCCAAATGAAGAAGAAAAGCAAAAGGAAAAGATATAAGAAAATATCTTAAGTTACACTACTAACTCAAATGTCCAAAAGTATCTCTAATGTACCAATTAATAAAACCTCAGTGTCAGCTGATAACATTAGAGCACTTAATTTAATACGGGGTATTACACTACCACTGTTTATTTTTATTATGATAATACATTTCTTTTTCTTGTGATAATGCATATGTTATTTACATTTTAAAGTGGACTCAAATTTTCTATTAAGCAAAATACTAGATATACATATATATATATATATATATATATATATATATTATTCCTTAGTGTTAGTTATTGGTAGTGAACCAGTTATTATGATTGAAACAATTATGCAGCTAATATTGCAAATGTAAGATTTATGAAACTCAATGATTTAGAGATACTGTATTTGACTTTGTATACTTGCGTATTTTATAAATAAATGATACTAAATTTGGATATATACACATTTGAATTCTATTGTATATTGATACTATTTTGGATGTCTTAAATAGTGGGGGAATTAATATTTTTGCTCTATGCTGTAAAACTATCATAAGTCCAACCATTAGTGTTATTTATGTTTTTGATTGTGTGTCATTTAATTTCTAATTTTCTATTTCAACTTCTATTTAGGGAATTAATATTTATGTTGTATACTATCAAACTATCATAATTACAACCATTAATGTTATTTATGTTTCTGGTTGTGTGTCTCTTTATTTCTATTTTTTAATTTCAGTTTTTGTTTATGGAATTAATATTTTAAGTGTATACTGTAAAACTATCATAATTACAACCATTAATGGTATTACTATTTTTTATTGTTTGTCACTTGATTTCTAATTTCTCTATTTCAGTTTATGTTAAAGGTATTAATATTTCTGTAGTATACTCTCAAACAATCATAATTACAACCATTAATGTTATTTCTGTTTCTGATTGTGTTTCATTTGATTTTAAGTTTTTATTTCAGTTTCTGTTTAGGAAATTAATATTTCTGTTTTGTAGTTTCAAACTATCATAATTACAACCATTAACGTTATTTTTGTTTCTGATTGTGTGTCATTTAATTTCTAATTTTCTATTTTTGTTTATGTTTCGGGAATTAAATTTTTGTTGTATACTGTTAAACTGTAATAATTACAACCATTAATATTATTTCTGTTTTTGATTATGTGTCGTTTAATTTCAAATTTTCTATTTCTGTTTATGTTTAGGGAATTAAAATTTTTGTTGTATACTCTCAAACTATTATCATTAAAACCATTAATGTTATTTATGTTTAGGATTGGGAGTCATTTGATTTCTAATTTTCTATTTCATCTTTCTGCTACACTTACTGAAATGCTTAAATTTTGGCTCGGTTATCATTTTGTCGACCCTGATGTGTTTTCGAGACAACGAAGGATTCTACACAAACGGTGCGTATATTCTTATCTCCGACAAATAGATTATGTTAAGGTTGTTATCCATTATGTTGAGTTGTTATATATTTTCAAAGCTGTCAAAGAAGTTGATGTCTTTCCTCGTTCTAATCGGCAAGACACAATATTGGTGAAAACACGTATTAATAGACGCTATAAAGGCTTATGGATTTCGTAAAGGTATTGCAATGGACCACTTCTACCCGAGACCACGAAATAATTGATGGAAGGGTCTGGCTATCTTAGATTGGAAATGAAATAATTAGGTGCCCACGTGAAGGAACGTGTCTAAACAAGTTCCAGTTACTTACCTATCCTAAGGAATATCATGTGCCTCCTCCTTCGGATCCTTCTTTTACTCATAATTATTTTCCGCCACTAAATCCCCATGCATATCTTACTCTACAACTTTTTATTTTTCTTGTGATAATACATTTCTTTTTCTTGTGATAAGGCATATGTTAATTACATTTTAAAGTGGACTCAAATTTTCTATTATGCAAAGAACTAGATATATATTATTCCTTAGTGTTAGGTATTGGTAGTAAACCAGTTAGTATGATTGAAACAATTATGCAACTAATATTGCAAATGTAAGATTTCTAAAACCTAATGATTTAGAGATACTGTATTTGACTTTGTATACTTGCATATTTTATAAATAAATGATACTTAATTTGGATATATACACATTTGAATTCTATTGTATATTGATACTATTTCGGATGTCTTAACTAGTGGGGGAATTAATATTTTTGTTCTATGCTGTAAAACTATCATAAGTCCAACCATTAGTGGTATTTATGTTTTTGATTGTATGTCGTTTAATTTCTAATTTTCTATTTCAACTTCTATTTAGGGAATTAATATTTATGTTGTATACTATCAAACTATCATAATTACAACAATTAATGTTATTTCTGTTTCTGGTTGTGTGTCCCTTTATTTCTATTTTTCTATTTCAGTTTCTGTTTAGGGAATTAATATCTTAAGTGTATACTGTAAAACTATCATAATTATAACCATTAATGGTATTACTATTTCTGATTGTTTGTCACTTGACTTCTAATTTCTCTATTTCAGTTTATGTTAAATGTATTAATATTTCTATAGTATACTCTCAAACTATCATAATTACAACCATTAATGTTATTTCTGTTTCTGATTGTGATTTATTTGACTTCTAATTCTCTATTTCATTTTCTATTTAGGAAATTAATATTTCTGTTTTAGACTTTCAAACTATCATAATTACAACCATTAACGTTATTTCTGTTTCTGATTATGTATCATTTGATTTCTAATTTTCTATTTTTGTTTTTGTTTCGGGAATTAAATTTTTTGTTGTATACTGTTAAACTATCATAATAACAACCATTAATATTATTTCCATTTTTTATTATGTGTCGTTTAATTTCAAATTTTCTATTTCTGTTTATGTTTAGGGAATTAAAATTTTTGTTGTATACTCTCAAACTATTATCATTAAAACCATTAATGTTATTTAAGTTTACGATTGTGGGTCTTTTGATTTCTAATTTTCTATTTCATCTTACTGCTACACTTACCGAAATGTTCAAATTTTGGCTCAGATATCATTTTGTCGACCTTGATGTGTTTTCGAGACAACGAAGGATGATACACAGACGTTGCGTATATCCTTATCTCCAACAAATAGATTTTGTTAAGTTTGTTATCCATTATTTTGAGTTGTTAAATATTTTCAAAGTCGTTAAAGAAGTTGATGTCTTTCCTCGTTTCAATCGACAAGAGAAGAAATATTGGTGAAGACACGTATTAATAGACACTGTAAAGGCTTATGGAATTCGTAAAGTTATTGCAATGGACGACTTCTACCCGGGACCACGAAATAATTGAAGTAAGGGTCTGGCTATCTTAGAATGGAAATGAAATAATTAGGTGCCCACGTGAAGGAACGTGTCTAAACAAGTTCAAGTTACTTACCTATCCGAAGGAATATCCAGTGCCTCCTCCTTCGGATCTTTCTTTTACTCTTAATTATTTTCCGTCACTAAATCCTCATGCATATCTTACTCTACGACTGTTTATTTTTATTGTGATAATACGTTTCTTTTTCTTGTGATAATGCATATGTTATTTACATTTTAAAGTGGACTCAAATTTTCTATTAAGCAAAATACTAGATATATATATATATATATATATATATATATATTATTCCCTAGTGTTAGTTATTGGTAGTGAACCAGTTAGTATGATTGAAACAATTATGCAACTAATATTGCAAGATTTATGAAACTCAATGATTTAGAGATACTACTGTATTTGACTTTGTATACTTGCATATTTTATAAATAAATGATACATAATTTGGATATATACACATTTGAATTCTATTGTATATTGATACTATTTTGGATGTCTTAACTAGTGGGGGAATTAATATTTTTGCTCTATGCTGTAAAACTATCATAAGTCCAACCATTAGTGTTATTTATGTTTTTGATTGTGTGTCATTTAATTTCTAATTTTCTATTTCAACTTCTATTTAGGGAATTAATATTTATGTTGTATACTATCAAACTATCATAATTACAACCATTAATGTTATTTATGTTTCTGGTTGTAACACCCATATATAAATACATGCATCAAATCATATAAGTATACATGAATCCAAGTATTTGGTACTGAAATACCAATAAGTTCCTAGACAACACATTATACATATTAATGCCCAAATACTAAAGTTCTACACAATGGCATAATACATACAAGATGTTCAAAATAAAAAGCTAAGAACTAGATCAACAATGATCTCAAAAGAATTCCACAACGGAAGCTTCGCCACATCCAAAATAAGAACAAGGAATAAGGAAATCAAACTTCTTTCTCCTTACCCTTCGCGGAACCTGTAGTACCTGAAATCAATATATAATGGGGTGAGATATAAAATCCCAGTGAGTTCCCTATCCTATGGATCCTCTCGGCTTTACAAGGTTCTAACCTATAAGTCTCAAGTCATAAAAGGAACTAGATCTTGAGCTCTCATACTAACATTATATGGAATCATACTTAGAGTTCAACAACTCAACACAAGATTATTAATCGGAAACCAATACCAAGGCATCCCCATATTCCCGTCCCCTTCTACGTCTAGGAGGTGGCACGAGTCATGAATCCTTTGGAAAAATCTTGACATACGAAATGGATTCGGACTCATGAGCCTTTCCCCATGAATCGTCACTTCACATGGCCCGTACACCATCACAAGTCTCTACCCGTAGGTTCCATTCGTACACAAAAGCGGGAATCAAACCTGCCAAGATTATGTGCCTCTCTGCACGGTGAATGCCTGTTAGCATTCAAAGGAAAAATAAAGAATAAAGAAAATACTACGGTTCCGATTAATACATCAACAATGGTGATCGCTTCCGCAAACCACTAGGCCTGTTAGCCTTTCCTCATAAGATTCCAACACGTATGTCCATATAATGTTTCATCCTAGGTTTCTTTGTTAAGCTACACAACCTAACAATTCCTAGTTTTCCTCACTTATGCTTTATTCACATAACAATGTAGTTATTCAACCCTCTTGATATAAACATTTATAACAAGGTATACTAATCCACCTGCAATAGAACTCAGTAACAATTATAGAGTACACAAGCATCATACCAAAAGCATAACGTTCTCAAGAATTCGAACGAAAACCAACCCAAGTACTCAAGCAAATTCCCGATTCTTGATTAAATAATTCTCCCTTTGTTCCCAAAACCTATACTACTAGAAAGTACACGCTTCTAGCTTCCCATCACTTCGAACGGTGATTAAAACAGAGTTATGGTTCAAAAGTTATGCTTGAAACAATTTCCATTAAGTTAAGAAAAAATTGGTTAAGGAAGCTTCAGTTCGCGCCGCGCAACAACTAGGTCGCGCCGCGAACCCTATGGCAGAAGCAAACCACTATAATTTCTAACACTGTTCGCGCTGCGACACCCAGTACGCGCCGCGCGCTGAAGGCAGAAGCAGAACCCTTAAAACCTGCATAGTTCGCGACGCGCAGCCCCGTTCGCGCCGCGAAGCGCGCGAGAACTCAGTTCTCAGCTCTGCCTCATACACAGATCCATGGTTCAAAACCATCTAAATCCTTTCACACCTGTTCCAGATCATAATAAGGCATAGATACAACCTATAGATGCTATATTTATGGATTGTAAACACTTATTCATAATCACAGATGAATTCGATCCAAAACCTAGATTTCCTCTATACAATCCCTAAATCAAAACTTATGATTTCTCATCCGCAATCAAAGTTATAAGTTTCTAACTAGAACCCACCTCGATTAAGAGTCGTTGATGTCGAAGATGAGTCGATTCGGCGGAGAAATGATGAAGATCCATGCTTTCCTCTTCACAAGCTCTTTTCTTCCTCTTCTCTTCCTTCTCTCTACTTTATCTCTCTAAACCTTGTGTTGTTGCAAATTGTGAGGAAAGAATAGAAAGGAAAGAATATAAGCAACATAACCTTAAGTTAGCACTTATAACTTAAGCGTCCAAAAGTATCCCTAATGTACCAATTAATGAAACCTCAGTGTCAGCTAATAACATTAGAGCATTTATTAAATACGGGGTATTACATCCTCCCCCCCTTAAATAGAAATTCGTCCTCGAATTTAAGAATTACCTGAATAGATGAGGGTAAGCATCCCGCATTTCCGATTCAAGCTCCCACATAGCATCACCCGGATGCGTCGCATCCCACTGAACCTTAACAAGAGGAATTTCCTTATTTCGTAACACTTTAGTCTCTCTTCCCACGATACGGCTCGGTAAAGATTCAAAAGTCAAATCTGATTCTAACTCAACTGCATCTGTTAACACTGGCTGAAAGGGATCGGGAATAGACTTCCGAAGTTGAGACACGTGAAAAACATCATGCATTTCCGATAGAGAAGGTGGTAAAGCTAAACGATAAGCTACTTCACCAATCCTTTCTAGAATCTCATACGGTCCCACGTATCTCAGACTTAACCTTCTCGACTTAAACGGTCCCAAAACTCTACCATTACCAACTCCTGATCAACACAACGGTGTTCTGCATTTCTCTCATACAATACTTCATAAGGTGTCATACCAATACTCGCGTGATAACTATTATTATACGCAATTCAACAATGGCAAAAGCTCTTTCCAATTTCCTCTACTTTCAAGCACACACGCTCTAACATATCCCCTAAGGTTTATATCGCTTATTCCGTTTGACTGTCTGCTTGAGGGTGATTCGACGTGCTCAACACCATTCAGATCCCGTGACTTGTTGAAAAGCTCTTCAAACTCGATGTAACTTTGGACCTCTATCCGACACTATACCAGAGGGTACACCATGTAACTTCACCGTTTCTGCAATATATAACCGTGCAAGATGACTTGTCTTGTAAATAGTCTTCACAGTCAAGAAATGTGCAGATTTCGTCAACCGATCTACAATCACCCAAATAGAATCATATCCACCTTGAGTACGAGGTAAACTAACTGCAAAATCCATTGAAATACTATCCCACTTCCATATTGGAATCTCTAGTGGTCGTAACAATCCACATGTTCTTTGATGTTCTATCTTTACTTGTTGGCATACGGTACACTCCGATACGTACACCGCGACATCTCCTTTCATTCCGGACCACCAATAATCTCTTTTCAAATCTTGATACATTTTTGAAGAACCCGGATGTATAGTGAAAGCACCCTTGTGAGCTTCATCCAAAATCCTTCCTTTCAATAACGCATCACCCGGAACACAAATCCTCTGATTAAACCTAATCACCCCATCTGTAGTTCGAGTAAATCCTGGTTGAACCAACACCTCTTGTAACTTAGTATCAGACGCTTGTGCTTGTTGGATGTCGTTTCTCAAAATAGAATTAATATTCAAGTTTCCCATCAATACTCCATTTTGGGTCCAAACAATTGAAGATTGAGATCTCGAAATTTCTCCAATAATGCACACTCTAACATCATCGATTCGGCCCTCTTTAACACCTTCCGACTCAAAGCATCCGCCACTTTATTTGCTTTGCCTGGATGATACTTCAAGTCAAAATCATAATCCTTTAAGTATTCCATCCACCGCCTCTGACGCATATTCAACTCCTTCTGGTCGAATAGGTACTTTAAACTCTTGTGGTCGCTGAACATTTCAAAATGAACTCCATACAAGTAATGACGTCACACCTTCAGGGTAAAAACAACCGCAGCCAAATCTAAATCATGAGTTGGATAATTCTCCTCGCGGAACTTTAACTGTCGAGATGTGTATGCTACCACCTGGCCCTCCTGCATCAATACACCTCCTAACCCTTTCTTGGAAGCATCGCAAAATACTTCATAGGACTTATTTGGATCAGGAACGATCAAAACAGGAGCAGTCGTTAATCTTTTCTTCAAACTCATGAAGCTTTGTTCACACCCTGAATCCCAATCATAAGGACACTCCTTTCTGGTAGTCTAATCATCGGTAGAGCCAATTGAGAAAACCCTTTTATAACCCTTCTGTAGTAGCTGGCTACACCCAAGAAACTTCGGACTTCTGAGACATCATTCGATCTCTCCCAAATAATTTACCGCTTCAATTTCGACGGATCCCCCGCCACACCTCCTTGAGATATGACATGACCAAGAAATCTTACCTCCGTCATCCAAAACTCACACTTGCTTAACTTACCAAACAATTGATTCTAGCAATACCGACAGAGCAATTCTCAGGTGCTCTTCGTGCTCTTGTGGAGTACGAGAATAAATAAGAATGTCATCAATAAAGACTACTACAAATTGATCTAAGTAAGGCTGGAATATCCGATTCATATAATCCATGGAAACAGCTGGAGCATTCGCAACACCAAAAGGCATCACCAAGAATCCATAATGACCATAACGGGTTCTAAATGCAGTCTTTGGCACATCTGAGCTTTTCACACGGATTTGGTGAAACCTGACCGCAAATCAATCTTCGAGAACACACAGGCTCCTTTCAGTTGATCTAACAGGTCGTTTATCCTTAGTAAAGGGTATTTGTTCTTGATAGTGGCATTATTCAACTGACGGTAATCAATACATAACCTCATCCCATCGTCCTTCTACTTTATTAACAACACCGGAGCTCCCCACGGTGAGACACTAGGTCGCACGAAGTGTTTATCCATCCGTTCCTCCAATTCTCTCAATCCAAGTGGTGCCATCCGATAAAAAGAAACGGATATAGGAGTCGTTCTCGGTATCAGGTCAATAGAGAATTCCACTTCCCTTTCCGGAAGGAAGAGAACTGACATCCTCGGGAAAAACATCAGGGAAACCACTAACAGCAATTGTGAAATCTCGAATCGCCACCCGTCTCCTTAGTAAGAACCAACAGAACAAACTCCTCTTTCTCAAACAAGAATTTAATCATGCCTACCGTACCTTCCTGTATAGTAATTAAAACATCTTTCGGAGTAACTTCTTCAGATGGAATAGTGATCAACTTCTCTTCACACCCAATGAATACTAAAATAGCAGAAGACCTATCCATTCCAAAACAACATCTACTTTCTTAAGTGGTAAACAATTAAGGTCAATCTAGAAGTTTCCTACCACCCGCAGATAACACACAATTCTCATACACCAACGGTGTCTCGACTATCTCATCCAAGGCATACATTCGACCAGTACTTCTTCCTTACATTTGATTCCTATTCTGAGGTCCATTCCTCACCACATGCCTTTCTTGTCAATAATAAAACATTTCACCCTTTTTAAGGTTACGCCTTCCAAGGTGATTCTTACCACAACCACGACACACCGGAGGTGCACTAAACCGAGAACCTTACACTTGTTTCCCTTAGAAAACTTGTGACCTAGGCCGAAACTGTTAGCTTGGCCTTCCTTTCTCATTCTGATTCTTCTTTAAATCTTCCTCAGCTTGAACCTTCTTCAAACTGGTCTCAGCCACATAACATTGTCACAACAACTCCGTATAGGTAGTGAACTCCCTCTAGGACACACTATGCGAAATTTCAGCCCTTAAACCAACAGAAACTGGCCCACCTTCCAACTCTCATCAGGAGCATACCCGGCCTTCCTAGAATAAGCAGCCAGAATTCCAAACTTCTCTGCATAAGTAGCTACCGACATATTCTCCTGCCTTAACTATTGGAACTCCGATTCCTTTTTAGTCCTCAGGGAACTAGGAAAATATTTCTCCATAAAAGTGGTCTTGAAATTAACCCACTCCTTAGGTACTCCTTGAATAGTCATCAACGCAGAAGCACTCTTCCACCATCTCATCGCTGGACCTTTTTGCGAATGAGAAGCAACACCACCTTGCCCTCATCACTACAATGCACGATCTCCAAGATTCCTTCCACATTGGCCACCCACTCGTGTGCCTTAATAGGATCTAATCCGCCATGAAATTCCGGAGGATTCATGCGAATGAAATCCTTATAAGTCGCACCTGCAGCTTCGGGTACAACCACTGGAACATATGACCGCCATTCCTCTGTTGCATCATCTGCAGCATGAACTGATTCTGCTGCTGTTGCATGAACTGGGGCTACGGAAATTCTCGCCGCCATACGGTTGATTCACTTGTGGGGGTTGAGTGTGGGGGTCTACCACGAGTCCTGCGTCCGTCCGCCATGTTCCTGGAGGTCATGAAAATGGGATTAAGTTGATCAGGCTTAATACCATAGTCATAACACAACAAAAATCATGGGAACCCAACACATCTTGGACAGAAAGAAACACTTATAATATCTCATGGCAAGGTCGAGGATACGACCTGCTCTGATACCAACTGTAACACCCATATATAAATACATGCATCAAATCATATAAGTATACATGAATCCAAGTATTTGGTACTGAAATACCAATAAGTTCCTAGACAACACATTATACATATTAATGCCCAAATACTAAAGTTCTACACAATGGCATAATACATACAAGATGTTCAAAATAAAAAGCTAAGAACTAAATCAACAATGATCTCAAAAGAATTCCACAACGGAAGCTTCGCCACATCCAAAATAAGAACAAGGAATAAGGAAATCAAACTTCTTTCTCCTTACCCTTCGCGGAACCTGTAGTACCTGAAATCAATATATAATGGGGTGAGATATAAAATCCCAGTGAGTTCCCTATCCTATGGATCCTCTCGGCTTTACAAGGTTCTAACCTATAAGTCTCAAGTCATAAAAGGAACTAGATCTTGAGCTCTCATACTAACATTATATGGAATCATACTTAGAGTTCAACAACTCAACACAAGATTATTAATCGGAAACCAATACCAAGGCATCCCCATATTCCCGTCCCCTTCTACGTCTAGGAGGTGGCACGAGTCATGAATCCTTTGGAAAAATCTTGACATACGAAATGGATTCGGACTCATGAGCCTTTCCCCATGAATCGTCACTTCACATGGCCCGTACACCATCACAAGTCTCTACCCGTAGGTTCCATTCGTACACAAAAGCGGGAATCAAACCTGCCAAGATTATGTGCCTCTCTGCACGGTGAATGCCTGTTAGCATTCAAAGGAAAAATAAAGAATAAAGAAAATACTACGGTTCCGATTAATACATCAACAATGGTGATCGCTTCCGCAAACCACTAGGCCTGTTAGCCTTTCCTCATAAGATTCCAACACGTATGTCCATATAATGTTTCATCCTAGGTTTCTTTGTTAAGCTACACAACCTAACAATTCCTAGTTTTCCTCACTTATGCTTTATTCACATAACAATGTAGTTATTCAACCCTCTTGATATAAACATTTATAACAAGGTATACTAATCCACCTGCAATAGAACTCAGTAACAATTATAGAGTACACAAGCATCATACCAAAAGCATAACGTTCTCAAGAATTCGAACGAAAACCAACCCAAGTACTCAAGCAAATTCCCGATTCTTGATTAAATAATTCTCCCTTTGTTCCCAAAACCTATACTACTAGAAAGTACACGCTTCTAGCTTCCCATCACTTCGAACGGTGATTAAAACAGAGTTATGGTTCAAAAGTTATGCTTGAAACAATTTCCATTAAGTTAAGAAAAAATTGGTTAAGGAAGCTTCAGTTCGCGCCGCGCAACAACTAGGTCGCGCCGCGAACCCTATGGCAGAAGCAAACCACTATAATTTCTAACACTGTTCGCGCCGCGACACCCAGTACGCGCCGCGCGCTGAAGGCAGAAGCAGAACCCTTAAAACCTGCATAGTTCGCGACGCGCAGCCCCGTTCGCGCCGCGAAGCGCGCGAGAACTCAGTTCTCAGCTCTGCCTCATACACAGATCCATGGTTCAAAACCATCTAAATCCTTTCACACCTGTTCCAGATCATAATAAGGCATAGATACAACCTATAGATGCTATATTTATGGATTGTAAACACTTATTCATAATCACAGATGAATTCGATCCAAAACCTAGATTTCCTCTATACAATCCCTAAATCAAAACTTATGATTTCTCATCCGCAATCAAAGTTATAAGTTTCTAACTAGAACCCACCTCGATTAAGAGTCGTTGATGTCGAAGATGAGTCGATTCGGCGGAGAAATGATGAAGATCCATGCTTTCCTCTTCACAAGCTCTTTTCTTCCTCTTCTCTTCCTTCTCTCTACTTTATCTCTCTAAACCTTGTGTTGTTGCAAATTGTGAGGAAAGAATAGAAAGGAAAGAATATAAGCAACATAACCTTAAGTTAGCACTTATAACTTAAGCGTCCAAAAGTATCCCTAATGTACCAATTAATGAAACCTCAGTGTCAGCTAATAACATTAGAGCATTTATTAAATACGGGGTATTACACTGGTTGTGTGTCTCTTTATTTCTAATTTTTAATTTCTGTTTCTGTTTATGGAATTAATATTTTAAGTGTATACTGTAAAACTATCATAATTACAACCATTAATGGTATTACTATTTTTGATTGTTTGTCACTTGATTTCTAATTTCTCTATTTCAGTTTATGTTAAAGGTATTAATATTTCAGTAGTATACTCTCAAACTATCATAATTACAACCATTAATGTTATTTCTGTTTCTGATTGTGTTTCATTTCATTTTAATTATTATTTCAGTTTCTGTTTAGGAAATTAATATTTCTGTTTTGTAGTTTCAAACTATCATAATTACAACCATTAACGTTATTTTTGTTTCTGATTGTGTGTCATTTGATTTCTAATTTTCTATTTTTGTTTCTGTTTCGGGAATTAAATTTTTGTTGTATACTGTTAAACTATAATAATTACAACCATTAATATTATTTCTGTTTTTCATTATGTGTCGTTTAATTTCAAATTTTCTATTTCTGTTTATGTTTAAGGAATTAAAATTTTTGTTGTATACTCTCAAACTATTATCATTAAAACCATTAATGTTATTTATGTTTAGGATTGGGAGTAATTTTATTTCTAATTTTCTATTTCATCTTTCTGCTACACTTACTGAAATGCTTAAATTTTGGCTCGGTTATCATTTTGTCGACCCTTATCTGTTTTCGAGACAACGAAGGATTCTACACAAACGGTGTGTATATTCTTATCTCCGATAAATAGATTATGTTAAGGTTGTTATCCATTATGTTGAGTTGTTATATATTTTCAAAGCCGTCAAAGAAGTTGATGTCTTTCCTCGTTCTAATCGGCAAGACACAATATTGGTGAAAACACGTATTAATAGACGCTATAAAGGCTTATGGATTTCGTAAAGGTATTGTAATGGACCACTTCTACCCGAGACCACGAAATAATTGAAGTAAGGGTCTGGCTATCTTAGAATGGAAATGAAATAATTAGGTTCCCACGTGAAGGAACGTGTCTAAACAAGTTCCAGTTACTTACCTATCCTAATGAATATCCAGTGCCTCCTCGTTCGGATCCTTCTTTTACTCATAATTATTTTCCTCCACTAAATCCTCATGCATATCTTACTCTACCACTTTTTTTTTCTTGTGATAACACATTTCTTTTTCTTGTGATAAGGCATATGTTAATTACATTTTAAAGTGGACTCAAATTTTCTATTAAGCAAAGAACTAGATATATATTATTCCTTAGTGTTAGGTATTGGTAGTGAACCAGTTAGTATGATTGAAACAATTATGCAACTAATATTGCAAATGTAAGATTTATGAAACTCAATGATTTAGAGATACTGTATTTGACTTTGTATACTTGCATATTTTATAAATAAATGATACTTAATTTGGATATATACACATTTGAATTTTGTTGTATATTGATACTATTTTGGATGTCTTAACTAGTGGGGGAATTAATATTTTTGTTCTATGCTGTAAAACTATCATAAGTCCAACCATTAGTGTTATTTATGTTTTTGATTGTGTGTCATTTAATTTCTAATTTTCTATTTCAACTTCTATTTAGGGAATTAATATTTATGTTGTATACTATCAAACTATCATAATTACAACCATTAATGTTATTTATGTTTCTGGTTGTGTGTCTCTTTATTTCTAATTTTTAATTTCAGTTTCTGTTTATGGAATTAATATTTTAAGTGTATACTGTAAAACTATCATAATTACAACCATTAATGGTATTACTATTTTTGATTGTTTGTCACTTGATTTCTAATTCCTCTATTTCAGTTTATGTTAAAGGTATTAATATTTCAGTAGTATACTCTCAAACTATCATAATTACAACCATTAATGTTATTTCTGTTTCTGATTGTGTTTCATTTCATTTTAATTATTATTTCAGTTTCTGTTTAGGAAATTAATATTTCTGTTTTGTAGTTTCAAACTATCATAATTACAACCATTAACGTTATTTTTGTTTCTGATTGTGTGTCATTTGATTTCTAATTTTCTATTTTTGTTTCTGTTTCGGGAATTAAATTTTTGTTGTATACTGTTAAACTATAATAATTACAACCATTAATATTATTTCTGTTTTTCATTATGTGTCGTTTAATTTCAAATTTTCTATTTCTGTTTATGTTTAAGGAATTAAAATTTTTGTTGTATACTCTCAAACTATTATCATTAAAACCATTAATGTTATTTATGTTTAGGATTGGGAGTAATTTTATTTCTAATTTTCTATTTCATCTTTCTGCTACACTTACTGAAATGCTTAAATTTTGGCTCGGTTATCATTTTGTCGACCCTTATCTGTTTTCGAGACAACGAAGGATTCTACACAAACGGTGTGTATATTCTTATCTCCGATAAATAGATTATGTTAAGGTTGTTATCCATTATGTTGAGTTGTTATATATTTTCAAAGCCGTCAAAGAAGTTGATGTCTTTCCTCGTTCTAATCGGCAAGACACAATATTGGTGAAAACACGTATTAATAGACGCTATAAAGGCTTATGGATTTCGTAAAGGTATTGTAATGGACCACTTCTACCCGAGACCACGAAATAATTGAAGTAAGGGTCTGGCTATCTTAGAATGGAAATGAAATAATTAGGTGCCCACGTGAAGGAACGTGTCTAAACAAGTTCAAGTTACTTACCTATCCGAAGGAATATCCAGTGCCTCCTCCTTCGGATCTTTCTTTTACTCTTAATTATTTTCCGTCACTAAATCCTCATGCATATCTTACTCTACGACTGTTTATTTTTATTGTGATAATACGTTTCTTTTTCTTGTGATAATGCATATGTTATTTACATTTTAAAGTGGACTCAAATTTTCTATTAAGCAAAATACTAGATATATATATATATATATATATATATATATATATATTTATATATATATATATATATATATTATTCCCTAGTGTTAGTTATTGGTAGTGAACCAGTTAGTATGATTGAAACAATTATGCAACTAATATTGCAAGATTTATGAAACTCAATGATTTAGAGATACTACTGTATTTGACTTTGTATACTTGCATATTTTATAAATAAATGATACATAATTTGGATATATACACATTTGAATTCTATTGTATATTGATACTATTTTGGATGTCTTAACTAGTGGGGGAATTAATATTTTTGCTCTATGCTGTAAAACTATCATAAGTCCAACCATTAGTGTTATTTATGTTTTTGATTGTGTGTCATTTAATTTCTAATTTTCTATTTCAACTTCTATTTAGGGAATTAATATTTATGTTGTATACTATCAAACTATCATAATTACAACCATTAATGTTATTTATGTTTCTGGTTGTGTGTCTCTTTATTTCTAATTTTTAATTTCAGTTTCTGTTTATGGAATTAATATTTTAAGTGTATACTGTAAAACTATCATAATTACAACCATTAATGGTATTACTATTTTTGATTGTTTGTCACTTGATTTCTAATTTCTCTATTTCAGTTTATGTTAAAGGTATTAATATTTCAGTAGTATACTCTCAAACTATCATAATTACAACCATTAATGTTATTTCTGTTTCTGATTGTGTTTCATTTCATTTTAATTATTATTTCAGTTTCTGTTTAGGAAATTAATATTTCTGTTTTGTAGTTTCAAACTATCATAATTACAACCATTAACGTTATTTTTGTTTCTGATTGTGTGTCATTTGATTTCTAATTTTCTATTTTTGTTTCTGTTTCGGGAATTAAATTTTTTTTGTATACTGTTAAACTATAATAATTACAACCATTAATATTATTTCTGTTTTTCATTATGTGTCGTTTAATTTCAAATTTTCTATTTCTGTTTATGTTTAAGGAATTAAAATTTTTGTTGTATACTCTCAAACTATTATCATTAAAACCATTAATGTTATTTATGTTTAGGATTGGGAGTAATTTTATTTCTAATTTTCTATTTCATCTTTCTGCTACACTTACTGAAATGCTTAAATTTTGGCTCGGTTATCATTTTGTCGACCCTTATCTGTTTTCGAGACAACGAAGGATTCTACACAAACGGTGTGTATATTCTTATCTCCGATAAATAGATTATGTTAAGGTTGTTATCCATTATGTTGAGTTGTTATATATTTTCAAAGCCGTCAAAGAAGTTGATGTCTTTCCTCGTTCTAATCGGCAAGACACAATATTGGTGAAAACACGTATTAATAGACGCTATAAAGGCTTATGGATTTCGTAAAGGTATTGTAATGGACCACTTCTACCCGAGACCACGAAATAATTGAAGTAAGGGTCTGGCTATCTTAGAATGGAAATGAAATAATTAGGTGCCCACGTGAAGGAACGTGTCTAAACAAGTTCAAGTTACTTACCTATCCGAAGGAATATCCAGTGCCTCCTCCTTCGGATCTTTCTTTTACTCTTAATTATTTTCCGTCACTAAATCCTCATGCATATCTTACTCTACGACTGTTTATTTTTATTGTGATAATACGTTTCTTTTTCTTGTGATAATGCATATGTTATTTACATTTTAAAGTGGACTCAAATTTTCTATTAAGCAAAATACTAGATATATATATATATATATATATATATATATATATATATATATATATATATATATATATATATATATATATATATATTATTCCCTAGTGTTAGTTATTGGTAGTGAACCAGTTAGTATGATTGAAACAATTATGCAACTAATATTGCAAGATTTATGAAACTCAATGATTTAGAGATACTACTGTATTTGACTTTGTATACTTGCATATTTTATAAATAAATGATACATAATTTGGATATATACACATTTGAATTCTATTGTATATTGATACTATTTTGGATGTCTTAACTAGTGGGGGAATTAATATTTTTGCTCTATGCTGTAAAACTATCATAAGTCCAACCATTAGTGTTATTTATGTTTTTGATTGTGTGTCATTTAATTTCTAATTTTCTATTTCAACTTCTATTTAGGGAATTAATATTTATGTTGTATACTATCAAACTATCATAATTACAACCATTAATGTTATTTATGTTTCTGGTTGTGTGTCTCTTTATTTCTAATTTTTAATTTCAGTTTCTGTTTATGGAATTAATATTTTAAGTGTATACTGTAAAACTATCATAATTACAACCATTAATGGTATTACTATTTTTGATTGTTTGTCACTTGATTTCTAATTTCTCTATTTCAGTTTATGTTAAAGGTATTAATATTTCAGTAGTATACTCTCAAACTATCATAATTACAACCATTAATGTTATTTCTGTTTCTGATTGTGTTTCATTTCATTTTAATTATTATTTCAGTTTCTGTTTAGGAAATTAATATTTCTGTTTTGTAGTTTCAAACTATCATAATTACAACCATTAACGTTATTTTTGTTTCTGATTGTGTGTCATTTGATTTCTAATTTTCTATTTTTGTTTCTGTTTCGGGAATTAAATTTTTTTTGTATACTGTTAAACTATAATAATTACAACCATTAATATTATTTCTGTTTTTCATTATGTGTCGTTTAATTTCAAATTTTCTATTTCTGTTTATGTTTAAGGAATTAAAATTTTTGTTGTATACTCTCAAACTATTATCATTAAAACCATTAATGTTATTTATGTTTAGGATTGGGAGTAATTTTATTTCTAATTTTCTATTTCATCTTTCTGCTACACTTACTGAAATGCTTAAATTTTGGCTCGGTTATCATTTTGTCGACCCTTATCTGTTTTCGAGACAACGAAGGATTCTACACAAACGGTGTGTATATTCTTATCTCCGATAAATAGATTATGTTAAGGTTGTTATCCATTATGTTGAGTTGTTATATATTTTCAAAGCCGTCAAAGAAGTTGATGTCTTTCCTCGTTCTAATCGGCAAGACACAATATTGGTGAAAACACGTATTAATAGACGCTATAAAGGCTTATGGATTTCGTAAAGGTATTGTAATGGACCACTTCTACCCGAGACCACGAAATAATTGAAGTAAGGGTCTGGCTATCTTAGAATGGAAATGAAATAATTAGGTTCCCACGTGAAGGAACGTGTCTAAACAAGTTCCAGTTACTTACCTATCCTAATGAATATCCAGTGCCTCCTCGTTCGGATCCTTCTTTTACTCATAATTATTTTCCTCCACTAAATCCTCATGCATATCTTACTCTACCACTTTTTTTTTCTTGTGATAACACATTTCTTTTTCTTGTGATAAGGCATATGTTAATTACATTTTAAAGTGGACTCAAATTTTCTATTAAGCAAAGAACTAGATATATATTATTCCTTAGTGTTAGGTATTGGTAGTGAACCAGTTAGTATGATTGAAACAATTATGCAACTAATATTGCAAATGTAAGATTTATGAAACTCAATGATTTAGAGATACTGTATTTGACTTTGTATACTTGCATATTTTATAAATAAATGATACTTAATTTGGATATATACACATTTGAATTTTGTTGTATATTGATACTATTTTGGATGTCTTAACTAGTGGGGGAATTAATATTTTTGTTCTATGCTGTAAAACTATCATAAGTCCAACCATTAGTGGTATTTATGTTTTTGATTGTGTGTCATTTAATTTCTAATTTTCTACTTCAACTTCTATTTAGGGAATTAATATTTATGTTGTATACTATCAAACTATCATAATTACAACAATGAATGTTATTTCTGTTTCTGGTTGTGTGTCTCTTTATTTCTATTTTTCTATTTCAGTTTCTGTTTAGGGAATTAATATTTTAAGTGTATATTGTAAAACTATCATAATTATAACCATTAATGGTATTACTATTTTTGATTGTTTGTCACTTGATTTCTAATTTCTCTATTTCAGTTTATGTTAAATGTATTAATATTTCTGTAGTATACTCTCAAACTATCATAATTACAACCATTAATGTTATTTCTGTTTCTGATTGTGTTTCATTTGATTTTAATTTTTATTTCAGTTTCTGTTTAGGAAATTAATATTTCTGTTTTGTAGTTTCAAACTATCATAATTACAACCATTAACGTTATTTTTGTTTCTGATTGTGTGTCATTTGATTTCTAATTTTCTATTTTTGTTTCTGTTTCGGAATTAAATTTTTGTTGTATACTGTCTATAATAATTACAACCATTAATATTATTTCTGTTTTTGATTATGTGTCGTTTAATTTCAAATTTTCTATTTCTGTTTATGTTTAGGGAATTAAAATTTTTGTTGTATACTCTCAAACTATTATCATTAAAACCATTAATGTTATTTATGTTTAGGATTGGGAGTCATTTGATTTCTAATTTTCTATTTCATCTTACAGCTACACTTACCGAAATGCTCAAATTTTGGCTCAGATATAATTTTGTCGACCCTGATGTGTTTTTGAGACAACGAAGGATGCTACACAGACGGTGCGTATATCCTTATCTCCGAAAAAATAGATTTTGTTAAGTTTGTTATCCATTATGTTGAGTTGTTAAATATTTTCAAAGCCGTTAAAGAAGTTGATGTCTTTCCTCGTTTCAATCGACAAGAGAAGAAATATTGGTGAAAACACGTATTAATAGACCGTGTAAAGGCTTATGGAATTCGTAAAGTTATTGCAATGGACGACTTCTACCCGGGACCACGAAATAATTGAAGTAACGGTCTGGCTATCTTAGAATGGAAATGAAATAATTAGGTGCCCACGTGAATGAACGTGTCTAAACAAGTTCAAGTTACTTACCTATCCTAAGGAATATCCAGTGCTTCCTCCTTCGGATCTTTCTTTTACTATTTATTATTTTCCGTCACTAAATCCTCATGCATATCTTACTCTACCACTGTTTATTTTTATTGTGATAATACATTTCTTTTTCTTGTGATAATGCATATGTTATTTACATTTTAAAGTGGACTAAAATTTTCTATTAAGCAAAATACTAGATATATATATTATTCCTTAGTGTTAGTTATTGGTAGTGAACCAGTTAGTATGATTGAAACAATTATGCAACTAATATTGCAAATGTAAGATTTCTGAAACTCAATGATTTAGAGATACTGTATTTGACTTTGTATACTTGCATATTTTATAAATAAATGATACTTAATTTGGATATATACACATTTGAATTTTGTTGTATATTGATACTATTTTGGATGTCTTAACTAGTGGGGGAATTAATATTTTTGTTCTATGCTGTAAAACTATCATAAGTCCAACCATTAGTGGTATTTATGTTTTTGATTGTGTGTCATTTAATTTCTAATTTTCTACTTCAACTTCTATTTAGGGAATTAATATTTATGTTGTATACTATCAAACTATCATAATTTTAACAATGAATGTTATTTCTGTTTCTGGTTGTGTGTCTCTTTATTTCTATTTTTCTATTTCAGTTTCTGTTTAGGGAATTAATATTTTAAGTGTATATTGTAAAACTATCATAATTATAACCATTAATGGTATTACTATTTTTGATTGTTTGTCACTTGATTTCTAATTTCTCTATTTTAGTTTATGTTAAATGTATTAATATTTCTGTAGTATACCCTCAAACTATCATAATTACAACCATTAATGTTATTTCTGTTTCTGATTGTGTTTCATTTGATTTTAATTTTTATTTCAGTTTCTGTTTAGGAAATTAATATTTCTGTTTTGTAGTTTCAAACTATCATAATTACAACCATTAACGTTATTTTTGTTTCTGATTGTGTGTCATTTGATTTCCAATTTTCTATTTTTGTTTCTGTTTGGGAATTAAATTTTTGTTGTATACTGTCTATAATAATTACAACCATTAATATTATTTCTGTTTTTGATTATGTGTCGTTTAATTTCAAATTTTCTATTTCTGTTTATGTTTAGGGAATTAAAATTTTTGTTGTATACTCTCAAACTATTATCATTAAAACCATTAATGTTATTTATGTTTAGGATTGGGAGTCATTTGATTTCTAATTTTCTATTTCATCTTACTGCTACACTTACCGAAATGCTCAAATTTTGGCTCAGATATAATTTTGTCGACCCTGATGTGTTTTTGAGACAACGAAGGATGCTACACAGACGGTGCATATATCCTTATCTCCGAAAAAATAGATTTTGTTAAGTTTGTTATCCATTATGTTGAGTTGTTAAATATTTTCAAAGCCGTTAAAGAAGTTGATGTCTTTCCTCGTTTCAATCGACAAGAGAAGAAATATTGGTGAAAACACGTATTAATAGACCGTGTAAAGGCTTATAGAATTCGTAAAGTTATTGCAATGGACGACTTCTACCCGGGACCACGAAATAATTGAAGTAACAGTCTGGCTATCTTAGAATGGAAATGAAATAATTAGGTGCCCACGTGAATGAACGTGTCTAAACAAGTTCAAGTTACTTACCTATCCTAAGGAATATCCAGTGCTTCCTCCTTCGGATCTTTCTTTTACTATTTATTATTTTCCGTCACTAAATCCTCATGCATATCTTACTCTACCACTGTTTATTTTTATTGTGATAATACATTTCTTTTTCTTGTGATAATGCATATGTTATTTACATTTTAAAGTGGACTAAAATTTTCTATTAAGCAAAATACTAGATATATATATTATTCCTTAGTGTTAGTTATTGGTAGTGAACCAGTTAGTATGATTGAAACAATTATGCAACTAATATTGCAAATGTAAGATTTCTGAAACTCAATGATTTAGAGATACTGTATTTGACTTTGTATACTTGCATATTTTATAAATAAATGATACTTAATTTGGATATATACACATTTGAATTTTGTTGTATATTGATACTATTTTGGATGTCTTAACTAGTGGGGGAATTAATATTTTTGTTCTATGCTGTAAAACTATCATAAGTCCAACCATTAGTGGTATTTATGTTTTTGATTGTGTGTCATTTAATTTCTAATTTTCTACTTCAACTTCTATTTAGGGAATTAATATTTATGTTGTATACTATCAAACTATCATAATTACAACAATGAATGTTATTTCTATTTCTGGTTGTGTGTCTCTTTATTTCTATTTTTCTATTTCAGTTTCTGTTTAGGGAATTAATATTTTAAGTGTATATTGTAAAACTATCATAATTATAACCATTAATGGTATTACTATTTTTGATTGTTTGTCACTTGATTTCTAATTTCTCTATTTCAGTTTATGTTAAATGTATTAATATTTCTGTAGTATACTCTCAAACTATCATAATTACAACCATTAATGTTATTTCTGTTTCTGATTGTGTTTCATTTGATTTTAATTTTTATTTCAGTTTCTGTTTAGGAAATTAATATTTCTGTTTTGTAGTTTCAAACTATCATAATTACAACCATTAACGTTATTTTTGTTTCTGATTGTGTGTCATTTGATTTCTAATTTTCTATTTTTGTTTCTGTTTCGGAATTAAATTTTTGTTGTATACTGTCTATAATAATTACAACCATTAATATTATTTCTGTTTTTGATTATGTGTCGTTTAATTTCAAATTTTCTACTTCTGTTTATGTTTAGGGAATTAAAATTTTTGTTGTATACTCTCAAACTATTATCATTAAAACCATTAATGTTATTTATGTTTAGGATTGGGAGTCATTTGATTTCTAATTTTCTATTTTATCTTACTGCTACACTTACCGAAATGCTCAAATTTTGGCTCAGATATAATTTTGTCGACCCTGATGTGTTTTTGAGACAACGAAGGATGCTACACAGACGGTGCGTATATCCTTATCTCCGAAAAAATAGATTTTGTTAAGTTTGTTATCCATTATGTTGAGTTGTTAAATATTTTCAAAGCCGTTAAAGAAGTTGATGTCTTTCCTCGTTTCAATCGACAAGAGAAGAAATATTGGTGAAAACACGTATTAATAGACCATGTAAAGGCTTATGGAATTCGTAAAGTTATTGCAATGGACGACTTCTACCCGGGACCACGAAATAATTGAAGTAACGGTCTGGCTATCTTAGAATGGAAATGAAATAATTAGGTGCCCACGTGAATGAACGTGTCTAAACAAGTTCAAGTTACTTACCTATCCTAAGGAATATCCAGTGCTTCCTCCTTCGGATCTTTCTTTTACTATTTATTATTTTCCGTCACTAAATCCTCATGCATATCTTACTCTACCACTGTTTATTTTTATTGTGATAATACATTTCTTTTTCTTGTGATAATGCATATGTTATTTACATTTTAAAGTGGACTAAAATTTTCTATTAAGCAAAATACTAGATATATATATTATTCCTTAGTGTTAGTTATTGGTAGTGAACCAGTTAGTATGATTGAAACAATTATGCAACTAATATTGCAAATGTAAGATTTATGAAACTCAATGATTTAGAGATACTGTATTTGACTTTGTATACTTGCATATTTTATAAATAAATGATACTTAATTTGGATATATACACATTTGAATTCTGTTGTATATTGATACTATTTTGGATGTCTTAACTAGTGGGGGAATTAATATTTTTGCTCTTTGCTGTAAAACTATCATAAGTGCAACCATTAGTGGTATTTATGTTTTTGATTGTGTGTCATTTAATTTCTAATTTTCTACTTCAACTTCTATTTAGGGAATTAATATTTATGTTGTATACTATCAAACTATCATAATTACAACAATGAATGTTATTTCTGTTTCTGGTTGTGTGTCTCTTTATTTCTATTTTTCTATTTCAGTTTCTGTTTAGGGAATTAATATTTTAAGTGTATATTGTAAAACTATCATAATTATAACCATTAATGGTATTACTATTTTTGATTGTTTGTCACTTGATTTCTAATTTCTCTATTTCAGTTTATGTTAAATGTATTAATATTTCTGTAGTATACTCTCAAACTATCATAATTACAACCATTAATGTTATTTCTGTTTCTGATTGTGTTTCATTTGATTTTAATTTTTATTTCAGTTTCTGTTTAGGAAATTAATATTTCTGTTTTGTAGTTTCAAACTATCATAATTACAACCATTAACGTTATTTTTGTTTCTGATTGTGTGTCATTTGATTTCTAATTTTCTATTTTTGTTTCTGTTTCGGAATTAAATTTTTGTTGTATACTGTCTATAATAATTACAACCATTAATATTATTTCTGTTTTTGATTATGTGTCGTTTAATTTCAAATTTTCTACTTCTGTTTATGTTTAGGGAATTAAAATTTTTGTTGTATACTCTCAAACTATTATCATTAAAACCATTAATGTTATTTATGTTTAGGATTGGGAGTCATTTGATTTCTAATTTTCTATTTCATCTTACTGCTACACTTACCGAAATGCTCAAATTTTGGCTCAGATATAATTTTGTCGACCCTGATGTGTTTTTGAGACAACGAAGGATGCTACACAGACGGTGCGTATATCCTTATCTCCGAAAAAATAGATTTTGTTAAGTTTGTTATCCATTATGTTGAGTTGTTAAATATTTTCAAAGCCGTTAAAGAAGTTGATGTCTTTCCTCGTTTCAATCGACAAGAGAAGAAATATTGGTGAAAACACGTATTAATAGACCCTGTAAAGGCTTATGGAATTCGTAAAGTTATTGCAATGGACGACTTCTACCCGGGACCACGAAATAATTGAAGTAACGGTCTGGCTATCTTAGAATGGAAATGAAATAATTAGGTGCCCACGTGAATGAACGTGTGTAAACAAGTTCAAGTTACTTACCTATCCTAAGGAATATCCAGTGCTTCCTCCTTCGGATCTTTCTTTTACTATTTATTATTTTCCGTCACTAAATCCTCATGCATATCTTACTCTACCACTGTTTATTTTTATTGTGATAATACATTTCTTTTTCTTGTGATAATGCATATGTTATTTACATTTTAAAGTGGACTAAAATTTTCTATTAAGCAAAATACTAGATATATATATTATTCCTTAGTGTTAGTTATTGGTAGTGAACCAGTTAGTATGATTGAAACAATTATGCAACTAATATTGCAAATGTAAGATTTATGAAACTCAATGATTTAGAGATACTGTATTTGACTTTGTATACTTGCATATTTTATAAATAAATGATACTTAATTTGGATATATACACATTTGAATTCTATTGTATATTGATACTATTTTGGATGTCTTAACTAGTGGGGGAATTAATATTTTTGCTCTATGCTGTAAAACTATCATAAGTCCAACCATTAGTGTTATTTATGTTTTTGATTGTGTATCATTTAATTTCTAATTTTCTATTTCAACTTCTATTTAGGGTGTAACACCCCATATATAACTGACTAGTATATCATGCATGAAACGTTAAATTGATACTGAGTACATACAAAAGCTTTAGATATAGAAAGATCCATAATACAATACAACATGAAATTCTAATAAGAATTACAAAACATTTGTCTTCAATGGATCTGCACAGCGGAAAAAGAGATCTGACGAGGTCTTCGAGCCAACACCACTTCAAGCCATCAATTCGAACCTGCTATCTGTCAAAAGCTACTAAACTGCACCTGAAAAATATAAGTTGATTGGGGTGAGATTACTAAATCTCAGTGAGTCCTCCTATCCTATGGGTCCACTCGGATCTACAGGGTACATGCATCAAAACCGAATCCACCATTGATTCGGGGTTATCCTCACATCCTGTACAAGTACGGAGAAAACAAGGAATCGTCCACCATAGGACTCATCATATCACAAGTATACAAACACATATGCCAAAACCCATACCCGTGTACGGGGAATCCAGAAGCGCGTTAATGCCTCGACTAGGTTATAGAATGAACGCACCCTCGATGAGTACACTCATGCCTATCGTCAAGAGACTCGTACGAGCACACTGCAAAAGTAGTTAAGCGGGTTCGCACAAGCCTATTTGGCCGCGAGATGACATTATCCGAAATGGCGTCATTGTCCCGGTAACCACCTTTACGCACGTGTGTTAACACCAAGTACCGAGCACGCCATCTTGACGCATGAGCCCATCGGGCGAAAGCCTAGTGCTTAGTCTACTTGACTTCACTAGAGGTGAGTTACCGAAAATGTATTGGCCTACGTGGCCACATAATCCCACCATACCGAGCACGCAAGTGTGTTAATGCCAAGTGAGTAAAAAGCCCCGTACGGCACTCACGAGCACACTGCAACGGTAGCTCAGGTGCGCGACCTTTGATCACATGATCAGATTATTCTACGGACTCCATGGTCCAGGAAAATACCTTGACTTCATAGTAAGAGGTATATCCCAACCTAGCCCCTGGCCCGCTTCGATTCAAGCATACACACACATAACAAGCGCTAAGTCATAAGACAATCCAATCCGAATGTTTAACCAAAACATTGGGATATCACCACATTTTCATGTTCCATCATATTGCATTCATAAAGCATTAAGGAACCAGCATTAGTAGTTACACTATCACATTCAAATTATGCATAATATTCAACATAAGTAATCGGACGGAAATAACGATAATGCATGTCATAAGATACCACACATTAAATGTACAAATGTGTACTAATAGTCAAGGAGGAGCTTGGTCACGATTAGAAACCAAAACTGCACTCAGGGGAAGAAAAGATAAAACTCTGCACAGCATCGTCCGCTTAGCGGACTGCTAGCGGGCTTTCCAGTGGCGAAGCTCAAATGTTCTTCCGCTTAGCGGCCTCACGTCCGCTTAGCGGACTCGCGATTTTCTGGAAAAGCAATCAGTATCCGCTAAGGGACCTTAGCCCGCTTAGCGGACCATTACAGATGCAGAAAAACGCAGAGCTCACCAGTTCCGCTATGGGGGTATTCTAACCCCTAGAATGCACCTGCATGCAACAATTACGATATGTATTGACAATAGGTAACACACACGACCAGCAAATTATCATATAACATGTTTTATCATCACAAGTTCATGGATTATTCTCACAAATCCCTAACCCCAATTATAACCCTAACATGCAAATTCCCCAAGCCACTATCTAAGGACTCACCTTGGATTTAGGGAGGTTAGAAAAATGTTCTTTGCTGCCATTGAACTCCCACCATCGTCAAAGTTTCACTCCATCCTCATCAAACCCGTAACTACTCTTTAACACACATTCAGCATTGACCACCCAACTTCAAACTCATTTTTCTCCACAATTAAACAAGCTATTAGAACGAAATGATATACCAAATCGAAGAGAATTCTGTGTAGAATCCAAATCTTCGAGAAATACCTGAATCGGAGTTGTGAGGAGAGAGTTATGATCAGTTTAGTGTGGGCTGTTCTTGGAATACGAAAATAGAAACTTGAAATGAGATGTGAGACTTCTTCCACTTCTCTCTCCACTTCTCTTTCACAAAAATCTGAATTGGAAAGATATTCCTCTAACTACTACCTTGATGCCATGCAAAAGATGGTTAATACCCCTTATGCCTTCCAACTAGTCCATAATTACACCAATGCCACTTGGTTAGTTTCTAACCAATCTCTTTCTAATCAAACAACCTTACCTAATGCATAATTAATCCATAATACTTATTAGTATTTCCTAATTATGCTTAGATTAATGTGGGATATTACATTCTCCCCCCCTTAAATTGAATTCGTCCTCGAATTCTTTCCGGTTACCACGGAGACCAACCCTTCTTATCTATCCAATCAAGGGAAAGAATGTTACTCACATTCGTCTTTAGATAATCTCACCACTCTGTCTGGGGATCACTCCATACGAAGAAACACAATCTGCCAAAATACTTGCGTCCCACTATACATGATTAGAAACCTTAACCGTCAAGCAACACGTCTATTCAGATACTTCATCTTGACATACATGAGGAAAGATCCTTCCAGGGTCTTTGACCTTCACTGCTATGCACTGAATCTCCAGAACTTCAGAAACCCTAGTAATCCACTCATGTTGGGTATCCTTCGTTCAAACTCTATTGTGCTCACCCTTGTCCAACACACTTACTGATTTGTTCAGGCTCCTTGAATTACTTCCCATCCAAGCATTCTTGCCACAATATTCCGTTCTATGACGACACTTCAAATTATTCTCTACCAAAGTCCATACAATGACGTTAGGCCTTAGCCAAATGTCTTGGTCTTAACTTCTGGTTTCCAAAATGTTAGGATGGTTGTCTCAAGTTTACCCCTTACTTATACAACTGATCCTCCTTACTCGATTCTCACTTCAGTCCTAGATGTATCAATCATTACCGCAATCCACGATGGCGTAGCATTCCACAACCATAGCCTTGATGTCCAACAACTTTGTATAAGGTTTCGCCCACAAAGGTGAACTCCAACGATTAACCTGTAACCACGATTCAAATGTTCATACGCGCTCATAAATGCACAAGACATAACCACGAAGAACTTGCGCCAATTGAAACCCTTCACTTACCTTCAGCATTTCAACGGTCACGATACTCAGTCCAACCCTTGTGACTTGCAAGCTAAATTGATGATCTACGAACATCGGACCGCATGCCATCCACAAAATGTATTCCCAAGCTGGCCCATTGACAACACCACTCGAGTTTATGGTGGATCCTCGAGAGACTGGCATAAACGAAACGTTGCCTCGACGAGTTCCTCTTGGGAAGATACTTCCCTCCCAAGATTAGATCCTACAATTAGTTCGCCCGTTCCTACCCCAGGCTTATCTAGTTCTTCCTTTATCCGTTGCGCTACTATGATTTCAACCAATCCAAAAATGTTCAAAAATCTTCTGAGTCACGCTATATCCATAGTTCACTTAGTTTTCATTTCTATGTAACAGTTCCTTATCTGCTGTCGTCCAGCTACAACATGTTCTAGAACTTATATTTAAGCACTCATCGTCGACTACTCCTCGAGGTTGGGTACTTCTCGGAACCAAGTTTCTACTTACTCTGCCATTCCATATAGTTCATCTACCACAGCTTAGACACATGTTTCGACCTCAGGGCATTGAAACCCAAATATTCATTGACTTAGAGGTTCGTCCTTGTCACTGATTTCCACAGCGTACAACTGCTATATCTGTCATTCCAACAAGCCTTGTTGCTTAAATGGTATGACTAATCCTTCATAATCGTACTGTAACTCACGACATCCCTGGCAGTTTCACATCGCTTCTTCCCAACTATACAACTTCGTTCTCTTAGCGTAGTATCACCTCTGATAACTCGTGCGACTTACTGATATGACAATCTTCCCATATCCACACTCCATTCACACAGTCATCTAATGTCTGTCCCACCTCTGAATCCGACACCACACTGACTTCCTCGGCTGCATCCCTCATTGCAGTGCTTCTAACAATCAGAGAGTAGTTACAATGCAAGGAATTGCACTTTGCACTCCGAACATCTCTCTTATAGACTTCTTAGCAGTTCTCAAACCAAAATGTCTATGCTTTACCAAGATTGACATTTCTTTACTCCGAGTATCTACAGACACTCTACCAGATACGTCACACATCAAACTAGTCCAAGATACAACTCGCATATTCCATCACCGGTCGCCAATGGTACATGGTAGCCACTCACCATGCTGACCAGGATGTCATGACCGCACATAATTGCCACTCTAAACACTCATGCAAAATTGCCAACTTAACACTTCATGAAGCGAGAACGTCTGCAAGGTATAATCTGACTCTAACTCGCGCGAGCACGATCATTCAGAGTCTCTATAAGCATAGTATCGGATCTTGATCCATCTCACCATCGCCTGTCTAGTTATTCCTCTACTATCGAGCGCGACGTATGGATCCTTATCCCACATTCCTTATGAGAGTCCGGATATGCATCTCACAAGTGCCAAATCAGAATTCTACCTTGAGCTTCAGGTCACCTTTTGTCCCACACATGTCGGAAAAAGGATGACTCACGCATCTTGTGCACGATAGCGATACTGTGGCATTATACCCATCTGGTAGTACCGACATGGTGGTCCAACTCCGAGGCCATGTATCCAGGTAACCTACCTCAGTGGCGTATGATGATCCCCACGCGTATCCTATAGTCACGACCGATAAGTGTATGAACAGGCCTCCAATAGGTTCATCGTTCCTCAAATCCTTCGAATCACACTCCTTAGGATGCTAAAACCTGAGAGTGCTACAAATCAAGGTTTTCTTACTCGGAAAGCCAAAACGCCAAGCACGAAGATTTGAAGTTCAACTTCGGATTACCATGCCGTGCGCGTACCCACTCGTCCCACGCATGCATGAGATTCCAAGGATAATTCAGTTCAGATAGGAATACTATGGTTCCTAACAACCAACGTAACTGCGATCATCCTATTGATGTTCCAGATAGATCTTAGTTCTTACTCGCCTGGACGCCCAACGCCAAGCGTAGTTCTATGGCTTCACTCGGGGTCAGACGAACTACAACTAACAAGAACTTGGGTTACTGCACTTCACGCTTCTACATCATTTCATATTCCATTTAGCGTAGTTCTAGAACTTAAATATAAAATGATAAGAATAGAAGTACACATCCTCTTATGTCGACCGGGTATTTAAGCCTCGCCCAATCGTAAGTTACCACACTCGTACATTCCACCAACCCTTAATAGGTAACCACTTTCATCTAAGATACACCAAGTTGAATCAGGATCCAATACTCCGCCCTTCCAATTACTGTCCATGCCAATGTAATCAGAAAGGTCTGACTCCTCTATCCGCGCTTCCAAAGGTTATTATGTCCTATCAGCTCACCAGCCACACCTAACACCAGCAACATCATCAGTACTGAATCCTAATAATTCCCGGCTCAACACCTTCGGAGAATCTCACTTACAAGGCTCCTACTCAATCTGTTTGCCATTACCAAGTCTTAGAGAAAATTTCACTTCGTCCAATCAAAATCCTGGGAGTTCTAGTTGTCTCGATCCATACCTTGACAGTTCGAGTATCACTACTTCGCATCAAACGCTCTCCTTAAGCTTGAAGACTCCAATATCATTTACTTACAACGTCCAAACAATCCATTACTCATACCACTCCAACTACTTGGGTTCACAACACTTACAGGTTTACGAGTCCTCGTGGCGGCTCTGCCGTAATTCTACCGTCCCACACTCAGTCGATGAGTTGATCAAGTTCAATGACTGAATGAGATACTAGTAAAATCAGGCTAGCAACGCACACATGTGAGGAGGAAAGGATTTGCTAGTGATGTCTCATGGCTCGGCCGAGAATCGACCTGCTCTGATACCAACTATAACACCCCATACATAACTGACTAGTATATTATGAATGAAATGTTAAATTGATACTGAGTACATACAAAAGCTTTAGATATAGAAAGATCCATAATACAATACAACATGAAATTCTAATAAGAATTACAAAACATTTGTCTTCAATGGATTTGCACAGCGGAAAAAGAGATCTGACGAGGTCTTCGAGCCAACACCACTTCAAGCCATCAATCCGAACCTGCTATCTGTCAAAAGCTACTAAACTGCACCTGAAAAATATAAGTTGATTGGGGTGAGATTACTAAATCTCAGTGAGTCCTCCTATCCTATGGGTCCACTCGGATCTACAGGGTACATGCATCAAAACCGAATCCACCATTGATTCGGGGTTATCCTCACATCCTGTACAAGTACGGAGAAAACAAGGAATCGTCCACCATAGGACTCATCATATCACAAGTATACAAACACGTATGCCAAAACCCATACCCGTGTACGGGGAATCCAGAAGCGCGTTAATGCCTCGACTAGGTTATAGAATGAACGCACCCTCGATGAGTACACTCATGCCTATCGTCAAGAGACTCGTACGAGCACACTGCAAGAGTAGTTAAGCGGGTTCGCACAAGCCTATTTGGCCGCGAGATGACATTAGCCGAAATGGCGTCATTGTCCCGGTAACCACCTTTACGCACGTGTGTTAACACCAAGTACCGAGCACGCCATCTTGACGCATGAGCCCATCGAGCGAAAGCCTAGTGCTTAGTCTACTTGACTTCACTAGAGGTGAGTTACCGAAAATGTATTGGCCTACGTGGACACATAATCCCACCATACCGAGCACGCAAGTGTGTTAATGCCAAGTGAGTAAAAAGCCCCGTACGGCACTCACGAGCACACTGCAACGGTAGCTCAGGTGTGCGACCTTTGATCACATGATCGGACTATTCTACGGACTCCATGGTCTAGGAAAATACCTTGACTTCATAGTAAGAGGTATATCCCAACCTAGCCCCTGGCCCGCTTCGATTCAAGCATACACTCACATAACATGCGCTAAGTCATAAGACAATCCAATCCGAATGTTTAACCAAAACATTGGGATATCACCACATTGTCATGTTCCATCACATTGCATTCATAAAGCATTAAGGAACCAGCATTAGTAGTTACACTATCACATTCAAATTATGCATAATATTCAACATAAGTAATCGGACGGAAATAACGATAATGCATGTCATAAGATACCACACATTAAATGTACAAATGTGTACTAATAGTCAAGGAGGAGCTTGGTCACGATTAGAAACCAAAACTGCACTCAGGGGAAGAAAAGATAAAACTCTGCACAGCATCGTCCGCTTAGCGGACTGCTAGCGGGCTTTCCAGTGGCGAAGCTCAAATGTTCTTCTGCTTAGCGGCCTCACGTCCGCTTAGTGGACTCGCGATTTTCTGGAAAAGCAATCAGTATCCGCTAAGCGACCTTAGCCCGCTTAGCGGACCATCAAAGATGCAGAAAAACGCAGAGCTCACCAGTTCCGCTATGGGGGTATTCTAACCCCTAGAATTCACCTGCATGCAACAATTACGATATGTATTGACAATAGGTAACACACACGACCAGCAAATTATCATATAACATGTTTTATCATCACAAGTTCATGGATTATTCTCACAAATCCCTAACCCCAATTATAACCCTAACATGCAAATTCCCCAAGCCACTATCTAAGGACTCACCTTGGATTTAGGGAGGTTAGAAAGATGTTCTTTGCTGCCATTGAACTCCCACCATAGTCAAAGTTTCACTCCATCCTCATCAAACCCGTAACTACTCTTTAACACACATTCAGCATTGACCACCCAACTTCAAACTCGTTTTTCTCCACAATTAAACAAGCTATTAGAACAAAATGATATACCAAATCGAAGAGAATTCTGTGTAGAATCCAAATCTTCGAGAATTACCTGAATCGCAGTTGTGAGGAGAGAGTTATGATCAGTTTAGTGAGGGCTGATCATGGAATACGAAAATAGAAACTTGAAATGAGATGTGAGACTTCTTCCACTTCTCTCTCCACTTCTCTTTCACAATAATCTGAATTGGAAAGATATTCCTCTAACTACTACCTTGATGCCATGCAAAAGATGGTTAATACCCCTTATGCCCTCCAACTAGTCCATAATTACACCAATGTCACTTGATTAGTTTCTAACCAATCTCTTTCTAATCCAACTAACCTTACCTAATGCATAATTAATCCATAATACTTATTAATATTTCATAATTATGCTTAGATTAATGTGGGATATTACATAGGGAATTAATATTTATGTTGTATACTATCAAACTATCATAATTACAACCATTAATGTTATTTATGTTTCTGGTTGTGTGTCTCTTAATTTCTATTTTTTAATTTCAGTTTCTGTTTATGGAATTAATATTTTAAGTGTATACTGTAAAACTATCATAATTACAACCATTAATGGTATTACTATTTCTGATTGTTTGTCACTTGATTTCTAATTTCTCTATTTCAGTTTATGTTAAAGGTATTAACATTTCTTTAGTATACTCTCAAACTATCATAATTACAACCATTAATGTTATTTCTGTTTCTGATTGTGTTTCATTGGATTTTAATTTTTTATTTTAGTTTCTGTTTAGGAAATTAATATTTCTGTTTTTTAGTTTCAAACTATCATAATTACAACCATTAACGTTATTTTTGTTTCTGATTGTGTGTCATTTGATTTCTAATTTTCTATTTTTGTTTTTGTTTCGGGAATTAAATTTTTTGTTGTATACTGTTAAACTATCATAATAACAACCATTAATATTATTTCCGTTTTTTATTATGTGACGTTTAATTTCAAATTTTCTATTTCTGTTTATGTTTAGGGAATTAAAATTTTTGTTGTATACTCTCAAACTATTATCATTAAAACCATTAATGTTATTTATGTTTACGATTGAGGGTCATTTGATTTCTAATTTTCTATTTCATCTTACTGCTACACTTACCGAAATGCTCAAATTTTGGCTCAGATATCATTTTGTCGGCCCTGATGTGTTTTCGAGACAACGAAGGATGCTACACAGACGCTGCGTATATCCTTATCTCCGACAAATAGATTTTGTTAAGTTTGTTATCCATTATGTTGAGTTGTTAAATATTTTCAAAGCCGTTAAAGAAGTTGATGTCTTTCCTCGTTTCAATCGACAAGAGAAGAAATATTGGTGAAGACACGTATTAATAGACACTGTAAAGGCTTATGGAATTCGTAAAGTTATTGCAATGGACGACTTCTACCCGGGACCACGAAATAATTGAAGTAAGGGTCTGGCTATCTTAGAATGGAAATGAAATAATTAGGTGCCCACGTGAAGGAACGTGTCTAAACAAGTTCAAGTTACTTACCTATCCTAAGGAATATCCAGTGCCTCCTTCTTCGGATCTTTCTCTTACTCTTAATTATTTTCCGTCACTAAATCCTCATGCATATCTTACTCTACCACTGTTTATTTTTATTGTGATAATACATTTCTTTTTCTTGTGATAATGCATATGTTATTTACATTTTAAAGTGGACTCAAATTTTCTATTAAGCAAAATACTAGATATATATATATATATATATTATTCCTTAGTATTAGTTATTGGTAGTAAACCAGTTAGTATGATTGAAACAATTATGCAACTAATATTGCAAATGTAAGATTTATGAAACTCAATGATTTAGAGATACTGTATTTGACTTTGTTTACTTGCATATTTTATAAATAAATGATACTTAATTTGGATATATACACATTTGAATTCTATTGTATATTGATACTATTTTGGATGTCTTAACTAGTGGGGGAATTAATATTTTTGCTCTATGCTGTAAAACTATCATAAGTCCAACCATTAGTGTTATTTATGTTTTTGATTGTGTGTCATTTAATTTCTAATTTTCTATTTCAACTTCTATTTAGGGAATTAATTTTTATGTGGTATACAATCAAACTATCATAATTACAACCATTAATGTTATTGATGTTTCTGGTTGTGTGTCTCTTTATTTCTATTTTTTAATTTCAGTTTCTGTTTATGGAATTAATATTTTAAGTGTATACTGTAAAACTATCATAATTACAACCATTAATGGTATTACTATTTTTGATTGTTTGTCACTTGATTTCTAATTTCTCTATTTCAATTTATGTTAAAGGTATTAATATTTCTGTAGTATACTCTCAAACAATCATAATTACAACCATTAATGTTATTTCTGTTTCTGATTGTGTTTCATTTGATTTTAATTTTTTATTTCAGTTTCTGTTTAGGAAATTAATATTTCTGTTTTGTAGTTTCAAACTATCATAATTTCAACCATTAACGTTATTTTTGTTTCTGATTGTGTGTCATTTGATTTCTAATTTTCTATTTTTGTTTCTGTTTCAGGAATTAAATTTTTGTTGTATACTGTTAAACTATAATAATTACAACCATTAATATTATTTCTGTTTTTGATTATGTGTCGTTTAATTTCAAATTTTCTATTTCTGTTTATGTTTAGGGAATTAAAATTTTTGTTGTATACTCTCAAACTATTATCATTAAAACCATTAATGTTATTTATGTTTAGGATTGGGAGTCATTTGATTTCTAATTTTCTATTTCATCTTTCTGCTACACTTACTGAAATGCTTAAATTTTGGCTCGGTTATCATTTTGTCGACCCTGATGTGTTTTCGAGACAACGAAGGATTCTACACAAACGGTGCGTATATTCTTATCTCCGACAAATAGATTATGTTAAGGTTGTTATCCATTAAGTTGAGTTGTTATATATTTTCAAAGCCGTCAAAGAAGTTGATGTCTTTCCTCGTTCTAATCGACAAGACTCAATATTAGTGAAAACACGTATTAATAGATGCTATAAAGGCTTATGGATTTCGTAAAGGTATTGCAATGGACCACTTCTACCCGAGACCACGAAATAATTGAAGTAAGGGTCTGGCTATCTTAGAATGGAAATGAAATAATTAGGTGCCCACGTGAAGGAACGTGTCTAAATAAGTTCCAGTTACTTACCTATCCTAAGGAATATCCTGTGCCTCCTCCTTCGGATCCTTCTTTTACTCATAATTTTTTTCCGCCACTAAATCCTCATGCATATCTTACTCTACCACTTTTTATTTTTCTTGTGATAATACATTTCGTTTTCTTGTGATAAGGCATATGTTAATTACATTTTAAAGTGGACTCAAATTTTCTATTAAGCAAAGAACTAGATATATATTATTCCTTAGTGTTAGGTATTGGTAGTGAACCAGTTAGTATGATTGAAACAATTATGCAACTAATATTGCAAATGTAAGATTTCTGAAACTCAATGATTTAGAGATATTGTATTTGACTTTGTATACTTGCATATTTTATAAATAAATGATACTTAATTTAGATATATACACATTTGAATTCTATTGTATATTGATACTATTTTGGATGTCTTAACTAGTGGGGGAATTAATATTTTTGTTCTATGCTGTAAAACTATCATAAGTCCAACCATTAGTGGTATTTATGTTTTTGATTGTGTGTCATTTAATTTCTAATTTTCTATTTCAACTTCTATTTAGGGAATTAATATTTATGTTGTATACTATCATAATTATAACAATTAATGTTATTTCTGTTTCTGGTTATGTGTAATATCCTTATTTTTATTTGAAGAGATTTAATAATAAGAATTGCATTTAGTTGAGATATAACTAAGTGGCATCTAGGTAAATAGAATCTAGTAGGGGGTTGTTTTGGTCATTTCATCCAATAACCAAGGCTTAAGGGAGTGTTTGGCTAGAGACTCATTCCATTTTTGTGAACCAAAACAGAATTTGGAGAAGAAGAAGAAGGAAACGTGAAACAAGGAAGAAGGAAGAAGAGAACCCATATCACAACTTCATCATCGACCTTGCATGTTTAGAAGATCATCATCTCAGCTCTAATCCATCATCAAGCTACCTATTTGCAGCTTCCTTCCTCCCCATTTTCAGGTGAGTCTCATAGATAGAGACCATGGGGAATATTTGAGGGTTTATGCTAACTTTGGGGATTAAGGGTTTGTGAGTAAATGCTTTTGATCCTCATTCTTTTGCATGTGTTAGACCATATTGGTAGCAATAATTCGTTTACATATTGTTTCTATGTCTCATTTTCGCTTAAGAATGGATGCATGTGGAAATTTGGACCCCAATTACGTTTCTGCATTTTTGCTGATTTTGCAGAGTTCGCTGCAGCGAACTTTCATTCGCTGTAGCGAATGATTCGCTGTAGCGAACTGTGTAGCGAATAAACCTGGGAGTTGAATTGATTTATTCGCTGTAGCGAACTTTCCTTCGCTGTAGCGATCGGGGCTTCGCTGTAGCGAACTGACCTGGGTTTGAAGAAGTTTAGCTTCTGTTTGAGTTCGCTGTAGCGAACAGAAGTTCGCTGTAGCGAAATAGTCTGATACAGAATTGATAATTCTCCCCATATGAGTGCAGTTTTGTTCCGTATCGAGAACTGAATGCCTCTTATGACTTGTATGATATGTTAGTACATGTTTTAAGTGCATGAAACTATGAAATGATCACCATCTTATTTGTATGCATGTATATTTGAGAAATGCAATTGTTGATTGTGTTATGATGTGATCATTGGTTTTCTCGTTCGTTTCGGTTGAACGTTCTGAGACATTTGCCTGTGTGGCTTGATTGTGTTGTGGTATGCTTGAATCGGAGTGGGCCTAGGCTATTAGGGGGTAAACCGCATAGAACACTTGGTACCGTTGCGATGTGCTTGTGTGGGCCGTACGGGGGCACTTCCACACTTGCAGTACACATCAGCGTTCTCGGTATGTTTTACACACCTGAGCTACCATTGCGATGTGCATGTGGAGGTCTTATAGGGCGTTTCTCCACTAGCGGTTACACATCGGCGTGCTTGGTATGGTGGAGAAGTAATGCCATGTAGGCAACATTACATTCGATTCACCTCTAGTGATGCCACGTAGGCAAGATCACTAGGCTTTCGCCCGGTGGGCTCGTGTTGTCAAGATGGCGTTTTGTACCGAGCTGGCTGGGTCCCTCACACGTGTGTTTTGATGGTTGATGAGGCTGTGACGCCATATAGGCAAAGTCACCGCGGTAACTCGTCACGAACAGTGTGCCACATAGGACTCGTTTGTTCCATCTTTCCGTGTGCCGGTACAAGTCTCTTGATGCGATGCACGGGTGTAACTCACCGAGGGTGTGGATTGCGTAGCCTAATGAGCGGGCTGTAACTTACTCCTGGATTCCTCGTACATGGGTACGGGTTTGCATACGGTGGTTTTGAATATGTGGTTTTATTTGTGGCCACATTGGATAGTTATGGGACTTCCAATGGTGGTGTACCTTGTTTGTACTTGTACCTAGCCGTGAGGTAACCCGGATTCTCGGTGAATCAGTTGATTGCATGTTCCCTGTAGAACTGAGTGAACCCGTAAGATAGGGAGACTCACTGAGATTTAGTAATCTTACCCCATTCCAATTATTCTTTTCACAGGTGGTTCGAGGCAGGATCGAGGCAAGGGTAAGATGACTTAGCTTCGAGTTGATGTTTCTTGGCGATGCATTCCGTTGTAGTCTATGATCTTTTGTATCTCCATCTTTTGTACTATGGATATGTATTTGTACCAGTAGGAACTCTTGTATTTTGGCCATGACAATTTGGGCTTTTGTACTTGTACTTATACATTATCTATTCCGCTGCTTATGTTTATGATTTTCGAGTACCATTTTAATGCCATATACGTATATCCTAGGTAATGTATGTATGGGGTGTTATAGTTCGTATCAGAGCAGGTCGATTCTCGACTTTGCCACGAAACATCATAAGTCAGCATAATCCTGCCTCATATGTGTAGTGTCGGCATGATTCCTTATTGTGGTTGTCGTTTTTTTTACCTCCCCGTTTCACTTGGGAGGACGGCACGCTAGACCCTTCACGCGAAATTTGGAAGGAGAATGCGCCCGTGGTGGGATGAATTTTGTTTCAGTTCTTCCTACGATATCACACGAACTTTCTTATTGTCCTACGAGTAGGAAAGGGAAAAAAAGATCTCAACTAAACCCTAAGAGTTTGCTAAGTGTAGGGATTCACCTAGACTAGAAATTCTGGAGTCCGGGGGGTCGGTTATACATAGGGAAGTGTTTAAACACCCTACATATCTGTAGTACTCTACAGGAACCTTCTCTGTGTCATTGTGATTGTGTTTATTGCTAATGATTGGGAAAGTTTCTCCTTTGTGTTAGGAGAAGGAATTAAATTGATTTTAAAAGACAGACAGACAGACAAACAAACTGACTATTGTCGCGGGCGAAAAACCGTTTTTGTTCCTCTTTTTTGTGGATGAGACACCTGATGCCTTCTTTGGGCTCGAGTGCTCAAAAAAATGATTTTTCTTTCGTACCGACCAAACTTTTTATTGTTTCCAAAGTAGGAAAAGGAAAAAAGCTGCAATAACCTAAAAAGTGGGGGAGAGATTCCGGGTAAGAGGGTTGGTTATACGAAGGGAAGGTATTAGCACCCAACGTATCTATAGTACTCTATAGGTTTCTTTGTTTTGTTTATTCCATTCTTGTTGTGGTGGAGGTTCTTATGAAATAGGTGGGACCTAAGGTGTTTGTTTGATTATGCTCGCAAAGATCATCGCGATCTTCTGCATACATATCCCTTAGAGGGAATCAGAGCATCTGTAGCTCGGGGTCTACGGGTGCTAAGGTTTGAATGGTTTTTTTTGTTTGTTTTGTTTTGCTCGCCAAGGATCGACCTTGTGCCTACGTATTCTCAAAGGGATGTTGAGAAAGTCAGAGCAATCGTAGTTCCCACTTATGCTAGTGGAAGCAAAGGAAAATAGACAAATGTCGTCTAAATGCTAGATGTATCTAATCTATATCATCACATACATCTGTTTGATTTTTGTTTGTTTAACCAGCCTTGTGGCAAAAACTTTCAATGAAGTCAGCCTTGTGACAAAAAGTTTTGATTAATCAGCCAGCCTCGTGGCAAAAGTTTCAATGAAGTCAGCCTTGTGACAAAAACTTTGATTAATCAGCCAGTACGGTGGCAAAACGGTTTGATTGATTAGCCAGCCTTGTGGCAAAAGAAGAAGTTTGATTGATTAGCCAGCCTTGTGGCAAAAGAAGAAGTTTGATTGATTAGCCAGCCTTGTGGCAAAAAAGTTTGATTTTTGATTGATTGATTGTTTGTGATGATATATAAGAGATACTCCTAGCATAGAGATGAAAAATGTCTAATCTCCTAGGGTATTTGGTTTTGGATATTGGGGATGCTTATAAGAAGCCCGTGGGTCCTTGTACGAAGCCCAAGAGGAGGCTATCCGAGGGTCCTTGCATTGTAAGCCCAAGAGGAGGCTATGGGAGGGACAATCCAGGGTCCTTGCATTGTAAGCCCAAGAGGAGGCTATGGGAGGGTCACTCGTTTGTACAAAGCCCAAGGGGAGGCATGGTATAGTTGGTCTGAGCTCTTAGAGCGATTTCACCGGGAAACCATACTCTATGTCCTAACCTAAACTAGTGGAGATTCTTTGCACGAAACCCAATAGGAGGCTATGGGGAACCTAGTGTTGTACTAAGTTGAATAAGCATATAACACAATCACAAGTATGAACAAGTACGAACAAACATGAACAAGTGCATGAACAAATATGAACAGTTATACATATATGACAAAGTGTGTGTATATAATGGAGTTTATGAAGGAAATATACCTGTAAGCATGATCCATTTGTATACACGGGGGCTCGGGACTTATACTCGGGGAGAAGTCCACTTGAGTTTATTCAAAGCTATGTAAACAGGTATTTACAAAGGGCTTGGGACTTATACCTACATGGAGGCCCATGGTATATTTTTGGGAAGATTTAATGAAACCTTCATTTTTGGTTTGTTATTCAAAGTTAAAAATCAAACTGATCGAGATATGTACAAAAGGCGTACAATGAAATACCTAATTTCATGTACTTGAGTGGGTATGTACAAAAGGGCTTGGGACTTATACCTACGTGGAGGCCCGTGGTATATTTGAAAAGTTTTTGAATAATTTGAAGTTTTTGAAAATGATTTGAAAATGGTTTGAAAATTGTTTATTTTGAAGAAGTTTTATTGTTTTGAAGAATGTTTTGAAAACTGTACAAAAAGAAAAGAAATGGGACTTACACTCTCTAATATTCGAGAGGCCCCTGTTTTATTTTCATAAAACAGGGTGGACGGTTTGAAAAAGATGTGTGATTTATTGTTAAAAAAACTGTTTGGAAGTAATGGAAAAAGTTTTTTGTACAAAGAAAGACGAAAGGGACTTATACTCTCTAATATTCGAGAGGCCCCACTTCGTTTTGAAAATCAATTGATCAATTAAAAAGATTTAATCAATAGTTTCAAAAAGAAATGGTTTATTGTTTTTGAAAAGAATCGCGATCGCTCGTTTTAAAACGATTTGAATTTTGAAAGAAGTCAAATTAATCAAGATAAACAAAAAGATTGTCTTCAATTAACATTTAGATGATTAGGGTTTGCTCAAAAATATTTACAAGTGATTATGTTTGAAAATCAAATGAAAAACAATATTTTAAAGTATTAAAAAACACTTAAAAACATGTCATTTTAAACTCAATTAAAAATACATTAAATAAATATATTTTTGTGATTTTTTTGGATATAAAATACATATATTAAATGAGAAGTGTTTAAAAAATGAAGAAAAAATGAATTAGTTTGGTTAATTAATTAATTAAATGAAGTTTGTGAAGAAAATGAAGAAAAATAGTGTCAAAAAATAAGGTTTGTCTCCACAAGGGTTTGAACCCACAACCTCACGCTCACCACTCAAAAACATGACCAACTGGACCACGCGCGTGGTCTGTTTAGTATTTGCAACGAATCAATTATATTTTTGAATCAATTTCTAATTTCAGTTTCAAAATCTGGCGCCAAGAACACATACCCAATTCAAATTTGAAAATTCTGAAAACTGAATTGTTTGGATCGAGTGAATAGCCTATCTTGCTCGATTTTTCACCAGGAACATGATGGTATCATTTAATTGCATTTATTTTATCTCTAAGTCTATCAATTTTCTGATGAACACGAAGAACCCTAATTTTGAGTTTCAATCTGAAATCGTGTGTGTGCATGATAAGTTGCAATTGATTGAGGGTTAATGATCCATACATATGCAGAAACAAGATGGCATGGCAGTTTTTCATTTATGATGCATGTATGATAGAGTTTGAAGTTCAAGTGACTTACCTTCAAAAACGGCCAAACTGGAGATTTGATTCTTCAATATAAGTGTTACAGATGCTTTGTATCAATCTGGATAGCTTCAATGATGATTATGGAAGGTGTCTGGATGTCTGGAACAAGCTGAATTCATCTGAGCATGGCCATGGCACCCGAACTGCAGTTGCTTCAAGTATGAATCGAATTTGAAGATGGAGGTGTTTCAGATTGCTGGTGAGTGTTTGGATCATTCATATGAAGTATATGGATGGTGTTAGGAGTGTTAGTTTGGACAGATATGGCTTGGTATGGATTTTGGCATGATAAGGTTCAATATATGCAATTATGGAAGTGAGGTAGTGATCCTGAGATTTGAGGTGTTTTTGGGTGTATGAGTGATTCAAACACATCACATTTGACATTTAGAAGTTGTGGGAAGCATCACTTTGTTCAGAACTTGCAAGGTTTGGAGGTTGAGTTTTCTACCTCACTTTGAAACACATGACTTGTAATTCAAGAAAGAAAAGAGAAAACCTATAATTGTGAGGTTTTGGTGTGATTTGAAGAGTGATTTGAACCTCTATTTATAGGCCAAGGATTCTGAATGAAGAGCTTTGCAAGTTGATCAAAGAAATGATGATTTGGCTTAAGAGATAAAATGGAATCTTTCACATTAAATGCAAATGGTTAAAAGTGACCAAACCATGGTTAAAACTCAAGCTTCTTATCCTCTTCCATTATGATCTCAAATCAGAGAAAATATCTTCAATTATTGCCTCTTTGCATCATTGCTTGGATTATAGGTCATGTAGTCTTGAAACTTAGTGAAAAATGGTGAAAATTCAAGTGAAAATGATCACTAAATGCATAATTCAAAACCATAGCTACACTCCATATTTTTTCATGCTCTTGGACATTTTGGAAAGCTCATATTACACACTTCAAAACCCTAGTTGAAAGTTTCTTCAAGATCCTTAAGGAAGTGGGTGAAAAAGTTCCATGAACTTTGAAGAAAATGAAGTTTTAAGTGAAATTTTCATAAGATACCAACTTTGAAGCTCCATATCTCTTAAATGGTTGATCTTATGAAAAAAAATTATATGTGACAAAGTTGTTCATTGGATCAAAATCTACAACTTTCATGTTGGAAGTTTTTTTCAGTTTGTAGGTGAAATTTTGAGTTATTCCCTTTCAAAGTTTGGAAAAAACCATTGAAAAACACTTAGAAATTTTTCTAAGTATGAAAGTCAAACTTTTGACTTTTTGATTCTTGATTGATTTTCTTGATTTTTCTTGATCAAATGACTTCTCATATCATATATTGATGATTCAAAACTTCAAAAGTCATGGTTGACCAAAATTCCCCAAAAGTCAATGGTGATCTTGTACAGTTGACTTTTTCAGACGAATCGCGCTTCTGGAGTTTTTAATGAAACAGGCTATCCTCATCAAATGAATGGTATGAATGGATCACATTGAAGCATTAGAGGATATTGATCCATGGATTGAGTTGTGGCACCATGTCCTGATTAAAAAGTCAGTTATTCAGTGAATTAGGTCAAAAACCCTAATTGTCGACCAGATGAAATTGATGACTGTGGATCTTGAATTGAGATGTAATTTCCATTGGATGTTGTCATAGGGATTATTTGAAGATGATTGAAACCTTTGATTGACTCCCTGGGGATTTTTAGGGTTTCCCAAATGTGATCCCTGATTTCAGTCCCTGATAGTTCAAAACCCTGATCTGAGGATTTGTCTGATCAATCTTTGAGCCAATGGATTAGGTCAAAATGATGCACTTGAGGTCTTGATATCACGTCCCAAGCCATTAGGTCAAATTCTGAGCAAAAGTCAGGAGTGTGCTGTCTTCAGTCAAAACCCTAATTCAGTCGATTCAAAGCTGTTGAGCTTGTTGAAATGAATCTCTGAGGACCAAATGTTGATTATTGATGAAGATGATTCATTTGAGATGAAGGGAGAACAAAACCCTAATTGATTGTTATTTGCACTGATGAGTGATTTCCTGATTAAATCCTGCTGAGCACAAGTAGCAAACACAAACTATGCAATTTGTTAGAGATGCAAATGATGCATATGCAAATGATATGAGGTGGTATCTTAGGTCAAAAATTGGGGTATGACAGATGCCCCTATTTAAGTTTCTTCAACCTGAGACATGAAGATTGGAAATCTTCGTTTTGATAGGGTGGAAGAGACTTAAATATCAGAAGACGCAAATTTTGGACCTAAGATACCAAAATTGCGAAATAATGCAAGGATGTCTTTACCGAGGGGATATCAAGAACTGACTCCGCTGGGGAAAAGAGATCGGGAAGGATGTCTCAATCCGTTTTAGGAAGAGAATCCGTTTTGTCTTTTCGGGAAAGCAAGTGTATGCTTCACCGGGGAATGATAGCTTTGTAAGAGAAGCTTTCCTATCGACATTATCGACTATCAGCATGGGGATAGACTTGTTTAATAATGCGAAGGTGAAAGGTATGAAACTGTATTACCGACTATCAGCATGGCGATAGACTTGACAAGGTAAAAAGAGTTTCAAAGGTTCGGTTAATATTACCGACTATCAGCCCTGTGATAGACATGTTAAATAATATAACCAGAACAAAAGGTTACCGACTACCAGCCTTGTGATAGTGGTTTTGAAGACTTGATCAATTATCAGCCGAGTGATAAAATGATCCTGGAGACTTTGTTAGGGAAATTACTGGTTATTCAGCCTTGTGAACAGTAATAAGGCCCTGATCGTCAAATGATCTTCATGATTGATTTCCTTGAGAGGAAATTTCTTTTGAAAGAGACATAAGCTGCTCAGATGATGAGGCTATTGCTTATGGTTTGTTTTTTCACGATTCTATTTGAGGAATCGGAATTTGAATTTTTGGTAAAGACAAAGTTCTAACCAAGAATGAATTGGAAAGAAACAGTCAAACAAGACTTTGTACCCATGAGGAATGAACTCAAATGGGATTTTCTCCTTCGTTTTGAGAGGAGAAACTAAAGCAACCTTCTTCCACGAGGATTGATCTCAGTGGGGAACTGGAGAAAGAAGATGTTCTTTCTTGCTTATGGGTGACAACCTATTTGGAGAGATGACACGCCCATATCTGTTTCTTTTTTTCTTTTTCTTTCTTTCTCTTCCTTTTTCCTTTTTTTTCTTTTCTCTTTTTGGGATAGATATATCCTGAACAAGCGATTATTGAAAAATGCAAGAATGCATAAATGATGCAAATATGTATGAATGATGAATGTCATGAATGTAGCATGCATGCTGACGAGACTGACAGACAATGAAGTATATACTGGAGAAGGACCGACGTCGCAATACAACCAGATACTTGGCAAATGTTCTTCAACACGGTGTAGATAAACACGAGTGACGAATGATGTTGTGTGCTTTAAACTTCTCTGGGGAAGATAAGCATCTTTTCTCATTGAGATGGCAGAACTTCTTCACTGGAGATGGAAAATCTTCGTCACTGAGGATAAGAGAGCCTCTTCACTGGGGATAGTTGCTTTAGGAATTCTTTTCTGGGACCAGAATACCGTTGTCTCAACAATTTTTCCGGGAGAATCCTTTTGTTCATCCTATGGAGACGACTGCTGATGTTCCTTCCGTCGCTCACAACTCAAAGGAAAATTTCGCTTTTATTTTGAAAAAGAAAAAGTGAAGTAAATTCATTTAAAACTTATTTTTTCTTTTTTTTTTTGTTTCAAAAGTGAATAACACAATTAAAGCGTCATTTTGCAAGCTGAAAGAAATTAAAGATTGCAAACAAATGGGCACAAGGCTCAAATTTATTTAATAGGATGGTAATCAGCTAAAGGCGTGATTCCATAGAGTATTTACAAAAGTTGGAAATGGTAATTATGCGGAAAAGGCTACATTTGAAAGCAATAACCACTATTCCCCCTAACAACTTTGAGTTCCAACTGTGCTTGTTGCTTCAGATTGGCGATAATTTGATCGAAGATCCTTTGATGAAAAAGACTCCTCAGGTGACGAAGTACGGACGGATGCAGTTACTTTGTCATAAATCCTTAATTTTTGCCTAGATTGCCCTTTCAGGTTTTCAATCTACCAGGATGTATTTTTTCTGTTTATTGTCTCTAATTTTTGCCTGGACCGCCCTTTCGGGTTTTCAGTCCCCCGAGACGCTCATTTTTGCCTAAGTCGCCCTTTGCGGGTTTTCGACTTACCGAGCTGTTCTTTTGTAATTTTTAGACAAAGTATTTCTTGACTGCATCAGCATTCACAGGATGTGGGAGTTCATCACCATCCATGGTTGTAAGAATCATGGCGCCGCCAGAAAATGTTCTTTTGACAACATACGGGCCTTCGTAATTAGGAGACCATTTGCCCCTAGAATCTGGTTGAAAAGACAAGATCTTTTTAAGCACGAGGTCGCCTTCTTGAAATTCACGAGGTCGAACCTTTTTGTTGAAAGCTTGTTTCATCCTTGCTTGGTATAACTGTCCATGGCATAGAGCAGTCATACGTTTTTCTTCGATTAAGTTCAACTGATCGTATCTGTTTTGACACCATTCAGCCTCTGATAACTTAGTTTCCATGAGGACTCTCATTGATGGGATTTCAACTTCTACGGGGAGCACAGCTTCCATGCCATATACTAGAGAAAAGGGAGTTGCCCCTGTTGAAGTACGCACTGAAGTACGGTATCCATGTAAAGCAAATGGCAGCATTTCATGCCAGTCTTTGTAAGTGACGACCATTTTCTGGACGATCTTCTTAATGTTCTTGTTGGCGGCTTCGACGGCGCCGTTCATTTTTGGTCTGTAAGGAGAAGAGTTATGATGCTCAATCTTGAATTCCTCACATAATTCTTTCATCATCTTGTTGTTCAAGTTCGAACCATTGTCAGTAATGATTTTGCTGGGAATACCATATCGGCAAATGATGTTATTCTTGATAAACCTCACAACCACTTGTCTTGTAACATTGGCGTAAGATGCTGCTTCGACCCATTTGGTGAAGTAATCAATTGCTACTAAGATGAAACGATGACCGTTTGAAGCTTTCGGTTCGATCATTCCAATCATGTCGATACCCCACATGGAGAAAGGCCATGGAGATGAGAGGACGTTGAGTAGAGTCGGCGGTACATGGATCTTATCTGCATAGATCTGGCACTTGTGACATCTCTTCACGTGTTTGTAACAGTCTGATTCCATTGTCAACCAATAGTATCCTGCTCTTAAGATCTTTTTGGACATTGCATGCCCATTTGAATGAGTTCCAAAGGACCCTTCATGCACTTCATGCATTAACATGTCTGCTTCGTGTCTGTCCACGCATCTGAGCAAAATCATGTCGAAATTTCTTTTGTATAGCACATCTCCGTTCAGGAAGAAACTGCCAGAAAGTCTCCTTAGAGTTTTCTTATCTTTGTTTGATGCCCCAAGTGGGTACTCTTGAGTTTGAAGGAAGCGTTTGATGTCGTGGAACCACGGTTTATCATCGATGACTACTTCAGTTGCAAACACATAGGCGGGCCTTTCAAGGCGCGTAATTCTGACTGTAGGCATATCATTCCAATGACTGACTTTGAACATGGAAGATAGAGTAGCCAAGGCGTCTGCCATTCGATTCTGATCTCGAGGTATATGATGCAATTCAACCTTGTTGAAGAAAGTCAACAGACGTCTTGCATAATCTCTGTAAGGAATCAAGCCAGGGTGGAAAGTTTCCCATTTGTCTTTGATTTGGTTGATCACGAGGGCTGAATCTCCATATATGTCTAGGATCTTAATCCTTAAGTCAATGGCTTCTTCGAGACCCATGATACAAGCTTCATATTCTGCGATGTTGTTGGTGCAATCAAATAGCAATCTGGCGGAGAACGGGATATGAGTACCCTTGGGAGTGATGATGATTGCCCCAATTCCATTGCCAAAAGCGTTTACTGCTCCATCGAAAATTAGGCCCCATCTTGATCCAGGCTCAGGACCTTCTTCAGGTAACGGTTCGTCACAATCTGTCATCTTCAAGTACAAGACATCTTCATCAGGAAAGTCAAACTTGAGAGATTGATATTCATTAATTGGTTGATGCGCCAAATGATCGGCGAGAATGCTTCCTTTGACCGCTTTTTGAGCACGGTATTCGATGTCATATTCAGATAGCAACATTTGCCATCGGGCAATCCTTCCTGTTAATGCAGGCTTTTCAAAGACATACTTGATCGGATCCATTTTGGAGATTAACCAAGTAGTATTGTTGATCATGTACTGGCGGAGACGTTTTGAAGCCCAGGCCAAAGCACAACATGTTTTTTCGAGCATGGAGTAACGAGACTCACAGTCTGTGAATTTCTTACTCAAGTAATAGATGGCATGCTCCTTCTTACCGGTTTCATCTTGTTGTCCAAGCATACAACCCATGGATTCTTCCAACACAGTAAGGTACATGATTAGTGGTCTTCCTTCAACTGGAGGAATCAATATCGGTGGTTCTAACAGGTACTCTTTGATACTGTCAAACGCTTTTTGGCAATCTTCAGTCCATACAACCCCTTGATCTTTGCGGAGAAGCTTGAAAATCGGCCCACAAGTAGCAGTCATTTGAGAGATAAATCTGGAGATATAGTTCAATCGTCCGAGAAATCCTCTTACTTGCTTTTCAGTTTTTGGTGCAGGCATCTCTTGAATAGCTCTGACTTTGTCGGGATCTACTTCAATACCTCTTTGGCTGACAATGAAACCCAAGAGTTTTCCAGATCTAACCCCAAAAGTACATTTGTTAGGATTCAAGCGAAGCTGATATTTCCTTAGTCGTTGAAACAACTTCAAAAGGTATTCAATATGTTCTTCTTCTGTGCTGGACTTGGCTATCATGTCGTCCACATAAACTTCTATTTCTTTATGCATCATGTCATGAAAGAGAGTAGTCATTGCCCTTTGGTAAGTTGCGCCTGCATTCTTTAATCCAAACGGCATCACTTTGTAGCAAAAGGTACCCCATGGGGTGATGAAAGATGTCTTCTCCATGTCTTCAGGAGCCATCTTAATCTGATTATAACCGGAGAACCCGTCCATGAAGGAAAAGACGTTGAACTTAGCGGTGTTATCAACCAACATGTCGATATGCGGTAATGGAAAGTCATCTTTGGGACTGGCTTTGTTCAAGTCACGGTAGTCAACACACATTCTGACTTTTCCATCTTTCTTCGGAACTGGCACTATGTTGGCCAACCATTGAGGATACTCAGAGGTGACAAGAAAACCTGCGTCGAGTTGCTTTTGAACTTCCACTTTGATCTTGTTAGCCATATCAGGGTGAGTCCTTCGCAATTTCTGCTTAACTGGCGGACATTCTGGCTTCAATGGCAAGTAATGCTGAACAATATTGGTATCCAACCCAGGCATGTCTTGGTAGGACCAGGCAAACACGTCAACATATTCTTTGAGAAGGTCTGTCAACTTACTCTTGACATCAGCATCAAGCAGCGATCCAATGGTCACTTCTTTTTTGTCTTCTTCAGAACCCAAGTTGATCTTTTCTAAAGGCTCTTTGTGAGGCAGAATGGCTCTTTCCTCGTGCTTAAGTAATCGAGAGATCTCGTCCGGAATCTCCTCTTCTTCCTCTTCTTCGGCTTCGAACACAGGAAACTCAAAGTTGGGAGAGGGCATAGGGTTATTGCATTCAATGGGTTTATCAATAGTAAGTCTGCACATGTGATTTATATTTATTTCAGAAAATTTATGAATGCAAGAGTGTATGCAGATTTTTTTGAGAAAGTTTTTTTTTTTTTTTTGGTTTTTTAGGATTACCATTTCCAGAAAAAAGCAAAAATAAAACATATAATGTAGGGAATTCAAAATGACACTTTATTTATGATTCATTTTTGAAACAAAGCCCTAAACACAAACTCATTTGTCTTGGGCAGGACAAAGAGGGAAACTTTTAAAACAAAGCCCTATACACAAAGTTATTTGGGCGGAACATTTAAAAGCAAAGCCCTATAAAACATCTCTCTGCTTTGGGCAAGGCAGGAGGTCAAAATAACAGTGAGGTGATTACTTTGAGCGGCGAACAACATTCGGAACGTCGACAGCCTTCCAGTAGCAACGAACTCCTCTGTGCATTATGTATTCAGGAAAATTCTCCCCAGAATTATCTTCAGTTTTGACATTGACCGCTGGTCGAGCAGGATTTGAAGGTCCTGGTTTGTCAACCTTGTTCTTTGTAGAGTTGAAACGGTCTTCTTCTACTTCTTGAAGAGCATACGATGAGTCACAATCTTCAGAATTTTCAGGATGTATTTCCCAGTCTTCAGGATGGAGCGACTCATTGTCAGCGACACTTTCTGAGTCAGTTGCGGGACCATCTTCCCCTTCATCTTCAAAAATGGCATTTATGTGATAATAACCATCTTCAGGATTATAAACCTTGGCAGATGCATTGAAACCGAAATTTTCGGTAATTTCAGGTTGCTGAGAAAATTGACATGGCTGATAGGCCTCTTCTGGTTGACTATTATATTCAAAGGAATCTCCCCATCCAGTTGGTTGAATATCCTCAATCGCAATCTTTGAACTTTCAGGTGCAGTGTATTTCACCATATAATCAAATTTTCCACTTGGTTGTCCCAAGGTGTCCCAAACCTCTGCAGGAATAGGCGGAATTTCTTTAGCACTTGTTTTCTCTGAAGGAGGATATGGTTCTTCTTGAGATATGTATCCCGAGTCATTGAGATAACATTTCCATTCTTCTTCAGGATCAGGTAGACCTTCTTCAATGCATTCTTCGATAAGGACATTAACCTCTTGAGGAATTGGGTTAAGGAATCCTCCACTAATGAATGTTTCTTTGATCGGTCGAAGGGTTTCATCCTTCTTGGTGCAGTTTGAGAATGTTGGTGAACATCCGAGACCTGCTCTGGTTTCATTCTTGGTAGGGATCACAACTTGCCCCCAGCCGGTGGTAGTTCCATCTTTCACTACTTTTACCGCCTCTTTGTATGAAGAGATTGATGCTTTCTTCTTGGAAGATTCGTCTTCTAAAGAGAGACCTTGGAACTGAGTTCCTTCCACATCATCAGCACTGATGAAAGAGAAATTGGATAAATGGCTCACCATCAAGGCTTGTTCTCCACTTATTATTACCAATTTTCCATTTGTTACAAATTTTAACTTTTGATGGAGCGTAGAAGTTACTGCCCCTGCTTCATGGATCCATGGTCGTCCTAACAGACAGCTATAAGCAGCTTGAATGTCCATGACCTGGAAGGTGATTTGAAATGTATGTGGACCAATTGTCATGGGAAGGTTGACTTCGCCGATAACAGATTTTTGCGATCCATCAAATGCTTTGACAACTACACCACTGAACTTCATAGGCATTCCTTGGTAAGACAAGCGAGCAAGAGTCGTCTTTGGCATCACATTCAAGGAAGATCCGGTGTCTACCAACACATTGGACAAAGAGTCTGACTGACAGTTCATAGAAATGTGCAAAGCAAGATTGTGATTTCTGCCCTCCTCGGGGAGTTCTTCATCACAGAAGCTTAAATTGTTGCAAGCAGTTATGTTGGCTATTATCCCATCAAAATGGTCAACAATCACATCATGATCCACAAAAGCTTGATCTAAGACCTTCATCAGGGCTTCTCTGTGGGCTTCAGAGTTTAAAAGTAATGAAAGTATTGAGATCTTTGAAGGAGTCTGCATAAGCTGATCCACAATCTTATATTCACTTCTTTTGATAAGCTTCAAAATTTCATCAAAGTCAGGATTGACATTGGTTCCACTGGATTGTCCAATATCAGTGTTTGTATTACTGACAGGAGTTTCCTCAGGATTCCCCATTGATGTATTGACAGGATTTTGCTCAGTTACAGGAGCAACAGGCTGCTTTGGAGATAGTGGAGTATACACACGTCCACTTCTTGTTACTCGACTTACATCAGCGATATTTTCGACAGATGAAAGAGTAGGTAAAGGAACTTCTTGTCCGTCTTTTATCATTGTTGCATTGTAGTTATAGGGAATTGCCTTGTCAGAGTCATAAGGAACAGGTCCAGGTAGACAAATGATCAAAGGAGCAATAGGAACCTTTGGCTTGTTGTAAGTAACTTCCATGCGCTCAGGCATGTTGAAATGAGGAACGATGACGTTAACTGTAGGCATTTCCGAGTTGATATCTGAGACTAAAAGCTCATGCGGATAACATCCTATCATGTTAACTTCATTTTCATCCCTATTTCGGTAGATCTGAAGAGTACCATTATCCAACAGAACTTGGAGATCTCTTCTCACAATCGAACACCCGTGAGGATCCACACAACATATTCTACAGGAACCGTATTGATGCTGGCGAAAATTCTGCCCCCGACAAAGAGTGGCATGCATTTGTACCAAATCGGCTCTTGAGTAATTGATATTATAGACCCGGTATGGACCAGGACATCCATACACCATGTTTACAACATGCCCTCCATGATTGGGCAGCGGATTTGCTTGCACATTCGGATTCAAATTTCTGAAAGAGAGGAGATTAGATCTGACCAACCTCTGAACTTCATATTTCAAAGCTATGCAATGCTCAAGATCATGGCCAGGCGCTCCTTGATGATAAGGGCATGAGACCTCAGCTTTGTACCACCATGGGAGTCTCTCAGGTACTGGTGGTGGTGCTCTAGTTTGAACGAGACCTTTTTCAATCAAAGCAGGGTACAATTCTGTATAGGTCATTGGAATCGGATCAAACTGTGGAGCTCTTTGCACACGATTCTGATTGTTGTTAAGTTGTTGAGCCTGTTGTCGAGGCTGTTGCTGTTGAAACTGAGGAGTGAATCCCGGATTCGGTGTTGTATTAACGACTGGTGTGATAGCAGCAACCTGTCGTTGACGATTGACGTTTCCTCTTGGCTTCCCTTGGGATACCATGTCAACACTTTGTTCTTTCTTCTTTGGGAAACCACTTCCGAACTTTTTGGTTCCACTCGAAGATCCACCTTCTTTAGTCAGACGTCCGGTTCGGACTCCTTCTTCTAGACGCATCCCCATGTTTACCATTTCGGTGAAATCACTTGGAGCACTAGCAATCATGCGTTCATAATAAAACGGACTGAGAGTATTCAAGAAGATCTTTGTCATCTCTTTCTCTTTTAAGGGTGGATTAATCTGAGCAGCAGTTTCTCTCCATCGTTGGGCATACTCTTTGAAAGCTTCATGGTCTTTCTGAGCCATGGATCGAAGCTGATCTCTGTCTGGAGCCATATCCGAGTTATACTTGTATTGTCGGACAAAGGCCTCGCCTAGGTCATTGAAAGTCCGAATATTAGTGCTATCCAAGCCTGTGTACCACTTCAGTGCGGCTCCAGTCAAACTGTCTTGAAAGTAATGGATAAGCAACTGATGATTATCTGCATAAGTAGACATCTTTCTGGCATACATCACAAGATGGCTTTGCGGACAAGAACTACCTTTATACTTCTCAAAGTCAGGGACCTTGAATTTAGCTGGTATTTGCACACTGGGAACCAAACATAGCTCCTGGGCATTTTTCCCAAACAAATCTTTTCCACGGATAGCTTTAACTTCCAACTGCATCTTGTTAAACTGCTCTTGGAGATCTCCCACAAGGTTACGCTGATTCGTGCTATCACCTTGATCATGATAAATCTCATTGCCATCATAAGGAACAGTGTGAACCGTAGGGGTCGGAACTGTCATAGTGGGTTGAGAGAGTGCCATAGTGATTTGGGAAAAAGTTACCCCTGAATGTGGAATAAACGCCGAACCTTGTGCAGTAGGCGCTTCAGTTGTAGCTGTTTGAACCCCAGAGAAATTATGGCGGAAACCTGTACCAAAACTGAAAGGCGGCCCCCAACCTTCTGGCATGGAGAAAGATGGAATGTTGAATGCAACTGTAGAAACTGGAGTAGTGACTTCAGATGTTACCGTCGCTTGACTGTTGGGTGGTGGCGGCTGATTCTGTGCGGCCATTAAGGAGTCAACCAGAGTAGTGAGACTTTCCAATTTTTCCTGAAGAGTGGTCACTGTACCACGGAGCTCAATATTCTCTTGTTCAGAGTGTTCCATTACTCTTCTTCTGCTTGAACGAGTATTGTATCTGTGATCTGATTGCGAACGCGGTCGAGAAACTTTGAGACGCGACAGCTTGACGATCTATTGGAGAAAGATCCAAAAGATAAGACTCTATACAACAGACTCGATATGCAGAATGATGTATGCAAAAAGAAATTTATGATTTTTCCAATTATTTTAAAGATTATTTCCTTGCAAACATTTGAACACAAACAAATCTTTTATTCATTCATTTTTTTTATTGCAATAATGGGAAATGTTACAACATTGGAGCGTAGCTCCTTACAAAAGCAAATGATAAATAGAAAGCTAAACAAATCCTAAGCATCTTCATCAGACGAAGAACCAAATGCGTTGTGCAGCTTGAGCTTCATGATTTCTTTCCCATAGTAAGCTTTCAATTTGGCCTTTTCAGCCCTCAGTTTGTCGACAACATTCTTCCAATCATCAGGAGTCGGAGCGTTGCTTGTTGAGGCTTCAAGATTCTTCTTGCTTTCTTTGATGTATCTTCTGATTGCGGCATCTTTCTGACGGATCTTTTCATCTTTGCTCATGAGCCATCCATCTTGATAATAGAGAGTTTCTTCGTGATCTTTCACTCTTTTCTTCAACTTTCTATTTTCCTCATCAGTTTTACGAAACTTTTCTTCCCAAGCGTCTTTTTCTAACCTCATCTTGGCTAAAATCTCTTGGTATTCTTCCGTAGTGTCAATGGGAATGTTGGGTAGTCGAGACACCACAGGGAACATGGGTTTTTCATAATCATAAGGCATTTGAAATTCCTTTGCTCTTTTCTTCACCCAGCAGGTATAGGCGTTTGTAGCAATGCAGTTTCTTTCCCCACCTTTTTCTTTTCTTCGAACGTCGTACCAAGCTCTCACCATTCTTGTCTTCAACCTTTGAGGATCCTCCCCTTCTCGGTAAAAGTAGCATTCCACTGCGAGACCCATTGGTTTAACTGAACTTGCATACCCGAGTTGTCGTCGGGCTAGGACCGGATTATAGTTAATTCCTCCTTGTGTGCCAATGAGAGGTACGTTGGCGAACTCTCCACAACTATCAATGGTTTCTGTACCACAGCGAGCCAAGGTATACCAATGAATATCATTATTAGTAAGAGACATAAGTCTTCGAGGCCAACGTAAGCCTTCTCGGTTTTCCGTGAAAATAGGAGACTTAGGTAAGTGTGAAACAATCCATTTGTACAAAAGAGGTGCACAACATACAATAATTCCACCGCCTTGGCGATTCCTATGATGAACAGAGAAATACATGTCACCAAGCAAAGTCGGAACAGGATTTCCATTCAGAAAGATCTTTATGGCGTTGATATCAACAAAGTCGTTGACGTTGGGAAACAGAACCAACCCATAGATGAGCAAGGCTAGCACAGCTTCAAAAGCTATCATGCTACCAGTGTCAATGAAATCAAAAGCTTTCTTTATTAGAAACTGCGAAGTTAAACCCGGAAAGTTTCCTTTAGTAGTCCAATTACTTTCTATTTCAGATTTCTTCAAGTGGATACTTGCTGCAATGACTGGTGACTTAGGAATGGCTTCCAAACCATTGAAAGGTATTTTGTCAGATACAGGAATACCCAAAAGGTCGGCATATTCTTCCAAGGTTGGTACCAACTGATAGTCTGGAAAGGTAAAACACCGGTAGACGGGATCATAAAACTGAACCAGAGTTTTGAGAAGTCCTTCATCAACATGAGTGTTCAAGATAGGCAAAAGTTTTCCATGGCTTTTCCTAAAATCAGAAGGATCTTGTACAGAAGATGCTAACTCTTTCAGCCTTTCCACATTAGGCATTTTGAAATCGTACTTTTTGGTATGCCTTTTTACCCACTCCATAACTTAATCCTATAATGTTTGCAAAGAAAATTCTCTAAAATTTTTTTTTGGAAAAATCATGCTTTTATGGAAAAAGATGGGTTTTTTAATGAATGTATGAATGCATGGATGCGTGGATGCCACATATTCAAACATGGTAAAGCAAACATGGTAGTTCAAACAGGGTAACGCAAACATGGTACTACAAACATGGTAATTCAAACATAGTACACATAGGTTCAAAGGTCCAGCGTCACGAGCATGAGGTCAGAGAACCAGACATGGGATAGTACTAGGGTTTATCACCTGCAAAACATGTTCTACTGATACGTCAGAGTCTACATTTTTCTTTCGGATATTACCGGCTTGCACAACTGAACTTGTGAGCTAGAAATATTCTCAAGAAAAACTCGTCTGAGTGTGGTTCTCCGCATGACAACTATCCAAGTCTTCACCTGGATCGTTTCTGCACCACGTCCTAATAAGGCCAGGATGGGTTGGGGTTCTACAGCCAACTCAGCTTCTACAGTTCAATGAAAGCAATAATGTCTTCGCAACTGAACTTGCTAAACATATACTACAAACAAGGAACCTCCACTGAGCGGAAGGATTCTCATGCTGACTTTTTAAGGACTGAACTCCTTGTATGCCATACATGACTATACCCTCCACCTAATTCTTATGTGTACTTAATCCGGGTTAGGATTTGTCCATAATGTATCACTTGTAACAGAATCACACAAGTAACAGAACCAAGGAACCACACATGTAACAAGAATAAAAACATAACAAATAGAAATAACCCTTTCTTTGGAAACAATAAAAAGATGGTTCCCCAGTGAAGTCGCCATTTTTCTGTCGCGGGCGAAAAACCGTTTTTGTTCCTCTTTTTTGTGGATGAGACACCTGATGCCTTCTTTGGGCTCGAGTGCTCAAAAAAATGATTTTTCTTTCGTACCGACCAAACTTTTTATTGTTTCCAAAGTAGGAAAAGGAAAAAAGCTGCAATAACCTAAAAAGTGGGGGAGAGATTCCGGGTAAGAGGGTTGGTTATACGAAGGGAAGGTATTAGCACCCAACGTATCTATAGTACTCTATAGGTTTCTTTGTTTTGTTTATTCCATTCTTGTTGTGGTGGAGGTTCTTGTGAAATAGGTGGGACCTAAGGTGTTTGTTTGATTATGCTCGCAAAGATCATCGCGATCTTCTGCATACATATCCCTTAGAGGGAATCAGAGCATCTGTAGCTCGGGGTCTACGGGTGCTAAGGTTTGAATGGTTTTTTTTGTTTGTTTTGTTTTGCTCGCCAAGGATCGACCTTGTGCCTACGTATTCTCAAAGGGATGTTGAGAAAGTCAGAGCAATCGTAGTTCCCACTTATGCTAGTGGAAGCAAAGGAAAATAGACAAATGTCGTCTAAATGCTAGATGTATCTAATCTATATCATCACATACATCTGTTTGATTTTTGTTTGTTTAACCAGCCTTGTGGCAAAAACTTTCAATGAAGTCAGCCTTGTGACAAAAAGTTTTGATTAATCAGCCAGCCTCGTGGCAAAAGTTTCAATGAAGTCAGCCTTGTGACAAAAACTTTGATTAATCAGCCAGTACGGTGGCAAAACGGTTTGATTGATTAGCCAGCCTTGTGGCAAAAGAAGAAGTTTGATTGATTAGCCAGCCTTGTGGCAAAAGAAGAAGTTTGATTGATTAGCCAGCCTTGTGGCAAAAAAGTTTGATTTTTGATTGATTGATTGTTTGTGATGATATATAAGAGATACTCCTAGCATAGAGATGAAAAATGTCTAATCTCCTAGGGTATTTGGTTTTGGATATTGGGGATGCTTATAAGAAGCCCGTGGGTCCTTGTACGAAGCCCAAGAGGAGGCTATCCGAGGGTCCTTGCATTGTAAGCCCAAGAGGAGGCTATGGGAGGGACAATCCAGGGTCCTTGCATTGTAAGCCCAAGAGGAGGCTATGGGAGGGTCACTCGTTTGTACAAAGCCCAAGGGGAGGCATGGTATAGTTGGTCTGAGCTCTTAGAGCGATTTCACCGGGAAACCATACTCTATGTCCTAACCTAAACTAGTGGAGATTCTTTGCACGAAGCCCAATAGGAGGCTATGGGGAACCTAGTGTTGTACTAAGTTGAATAAGCATATAACACAATCACAAGTATGAACAAGTACGAACAAACATGAACAAGTGCATGAACAAATATGAACAGTTATACATATATGACAAAGTGTGTGTATATAATGGAGTTTATGAAGGAAATATACCTGTAAGCATGATCCATTTGTATACACGGGGGCTCGGGACTTATACTCGGGGAGAAGTCCACTTGAGTTTATTCAAAGCTATGTAAACAGGTATTTACAAAGGGCTTGGGACTTATACCTACATGGAGGCCCATGGTATATTTTTGGGAAGATTTAATGAAACCTTCATTTTTGGTTTGTTATTCAAAGTTAAAAATCAAACTGATCGAGATATGTACAAAAGGCGTACAATGAAATACCTAATTTCATGTACTTGAGTGGGTATGTACAAAAGGGCTTGGGACTTATACCTACCTGGAGGCCCGTGGTATATTTGAAAAGTTTTTGAATAATTTGAAGTTTTTGAAAATGATTTGAAAATGGTTTGAAAATTGTTTATTTTGAAGAAGTTTTATTGTTTTGAAGAATGTTTTGAAAACTGTACAAAAAGAAAAGAAATGGGACTTACACTCTCTAATATTCGAGAGGCCCCTGTTTTATTTTCATAAAACAGGGTGGACGGTTTGAAAAAGATGTGTGATTTATTGTTAAAAAAACTGTTTGGAAGTAATGGAAAAAGTTTTTTGTACAAAGAAAGACGAAAGGGACTTATACTCTCTAATATTCGAGAGGCCCCACTTCGTTTTGAAAATCAATTGATCAATTAAAAAGATTTAATCAATAGTTTCAAAAAGAAATGGTTTATTGTTTTTGAAAAGAATCGCGATCGCTCGTTTTAAAACGATTTGAATTTTGAAAGAAGTCAAATTAATCAAGATAAACAAAAAGATTGTCTTCAATTAACATTTAGATGATTAGGGTTTGCTCAAAAATATTTACAAGTGATTATGTTTGAAAATCAAATGAAAAACAATATTTTAAAGTATTAAAAAACACTTAAAAACATGTCATTTTAAACTCAATTAAAAATACATTAAATAAATATATTTTTGTGATTTTTTTGGATATAAAATACATATATTAAATGAGAAGTGTTTAAAAAATGAAGAAAAAATGAATTAGTTTGGTTAATTAATTAATTAAATGAAGTTTGTGAAGAAAATGAAGAAAAATAGTGTCAAAAAATAAGGTTTGTCTCCACAAGGGTTTGAACCCACAACCTCACGCTCACCACTCAAAAACATGACCAACTGGACCACGCGCGTGGTCTGTTTAGTATTTGCAACGAATCAATTATATTTTTGAATCAATTTCTAATTTCAGTTTCAAAATCTGGCGCCAAGAACACATACCCAATTCAAATTTGAAAATTCTGAAAACTGAATTGTTTGGATCGAGTGAATAGCCTATCTTGCTCGATTTTTCACCAGGAACATGATGGTATCATTTAATTGCATTTATTTTATCTCTAAGGCTATCAATTTTCTGATGAACACGAAGAACCCTAATTTTGAGTTTCAATCTGAAATCGTGTGTGTGCATGATAAGTTGCAATTGATTGAGGGTTAATGATCCATACATATGCAGAAACAAGATGGCATGGCAGTTTTTCATTTATGATGCATGTATGATAGAGTTTGAAGTTCAAGTGACTTACCTTCAAAAACGGCCAAACTGGAGATTTGATTCTTCAATATAAGTGTTACAGATGCTTTGTATCAATCTGGATAGCTTCAATGATGATTATGGAAGGTGTCTGGATGTCTGGAACAAGCTGAATTCATCTGAGCATGGCCATGGCACCCGAACTGCAGTTGCTTCAAGTATGAATCGAATTTGAAGATGGAGGTGTTTCAGATTGCTGGTGAGTGTTTGGATCATTCATATGAAGTATATGGATGGTGTTAGGAGTGTTAGTTTGGACAGATATGGCTTGGTATGGATTTTGGCATGATAAGGTTCAATATATGCAATTATGGAAGTGAGGTAGTGATCCTGAGATTTGAGGTGTTTTTGGGTGTATGAGTGATTCAAACACATCACATTTGACATTTAGAAGTTGTGGGAAGCATCACTTTGTTCAGAACTTGCAAGGTTTGGAGGTTGAGTTTTCTACCTCACTTTGAAACACATGACTTGTAATTCAAGAAAGAAAAGAGAAAACCTATAATTGTGAGGTTTTGGTGTGATTTGAAGAGTGATTTGAACCTCTATTTATAGGCCAAGGATTCTGAATGAAGAGCTTTGCAAGTTGATCAAAGAAATGATGATTTGGCTTAAGAGATAAAATGGAATCTTTCACATTAAATGCAAATGGTTAAAAGTGACCAAACCATGGTTAAAACTCAAGCTTCTTATCCTCTTCCATTCTGATCTCAAATCAGAGAAAATATCTTCAATTATTGCCTCTTTGCATCATTGCTTGGATTATAGGTCATGTAGTCTTGAAACTTAGTGAAAAATGGTGAAAATTCAAGTGAAAATGATCACTAAATGCATAATTCAAAACCATAGCTACACTCCATATTTTTTCATGCTCTTGGACATTTTGGAAAGCTCATATTACACACTTCAAAACCCTAGTTGAAAGTTTCTTCAAGATCCTTAAGGAAGTGGGTGAAAAAGTTCCATGAACTTTGAAGAAAATGAAGTTTTAAGTGAAATTTTCATAAGATACCAACTTTGAAGCTCCATATCTCTTAAATGGTTGATCTTATGAAAAAAAATTATATGTGACAAAGTTGTTCATTGGATCAAAATCTAAAACTTTCATGTTGGAAGTTTTTTTCAGTTTGTAGGTGAAATTTTGAGTTATTCCCTTTCAAAGTTTGGAAAAAACCATTGAAAAACACTTAGAAATTTTTCTAAGTATGAAAGTCAAACTTTTGACTTTTTGATTCTTGATTGATTTTCTTGATTTTTCTTGATCAAATGACTTCTCATATCATATATTGATGATTCAAAACTTCAAAAGTCATGGTTGACCAAAATTCCCCAAAAGTCAATGGTGATCTTGTACAGTTGACTTTTTCAGACGAATCGCGCTTCTGGAGTTTTTAATGAAACAGGCTATCCTCATCAAATGAATGGTATGAATGGATCACATTGAAGCATTAGAGGATATTGAGCCATGGATTGAGTTGTGGCACCATGTCCTGATTAAAAAGTCAGTTATTCAGTGAATTAGGTCAAAAACCCTAATTGTCGACCAGATGAAATTGATGACTATGGATCTTGAATTGAGATGTAATTTCCATTGGATGTTGTCATAGGGATTATTTGAAGATGATTGAAACCTTTGATTGACTCCCTGGGGATTTTTAGGGTTTCCCAAATGTGATCCCTGATTTCAGTCCCTGATAGTTCAAAACCCTGATCTGAGGATTTGTCTGATCAATCTTTGAGCCAATGGATTAGGTCAAAATGATGCACTTGAGGTCTTGATATCACGTCCCAAGCCATTAGGTCAAATTCTGAGCAAAAGTCAGGAGTGTGCTGTCTTCAGTCAAAACCCTAATTCAGTCGATTCAAAGCTGTTGAGCTTGTTGAAATGAATCTCTGAGGACCAAATGTTGATTATTGATGAAGATGATTCATTTGAGATGAAGGGAGAACAAAACCCTAATTGATTGTTATTTGCACTGATGAGTGATTTCCTGATTAAATCCTGCTGAGCACAAGTAGCAAACACAAACTATGCAATTTGTTAGAGATGCAAATGATGCATATGCAAATGATATGAGGTGGTATCTTAGGTCAAAAATTGGGGTATGACAACTATTTTTGGTATTTTATTAGCTCGCTGAGATTCCTTGTGAACCTCATGCCTACATATCCCTAGTGGAAGTCGGAGCTTAATGTAGTTCGGGGAACTAACTAGGGAAATTAATTATTCTTGGTGCCTTGCTTGAAGCTCAAGGTTGAAGCTTGAATTAAATCTCTGTTTACAATAAAGAGACATGAAATCATCTGTACAGAGAGGTATTTGTACTATTCCACCACAAACATTTAAAAGAGTGACAGAATAACTGAATTCATTTCATTCAAGAGGGGGACCTTACTTGTATATGTGCAAGTATACCAGTCAAATGCCTCTTAAATGAAAGAAAGATGCTCATCCAAATTAGGGAAAGTTACCACATGTCTGGGTTTTACTGCCAGCTCATGCCTTTCAAAATCCTAAATGGGAGACTTGATTGAAATTGAAATAAAATGTAATGTTTGTTTGAATGTGGTAGAGTAGTAAAAAATATCTCTCTATAGAGATAACCTATGTCTATCTACTGTATAAAAGATTTGACTTTAGCTGGCTTGCATGAGGCCCAAGCTTGAGGCTTTTCGATTGATTTATTGACTTATTGAAATGATAACTCTACTGGAGAAAATTTAAACTAAGGAGTTTTTTGGTGTTCTGTACAAAGGCCAGAATTGAGGCTGACTCTTTTTTAGGGAATTTATCTTTTAAAGGAATGAGTCTTTGAATTTGAAGGAGTGATTTTGGAAGCTAACCCTTTCCAGGGGTTTTGACTCAGCTGGAGAAATTGTCTGTTAAAAGACTGATTTTTTGTCATGTTTTTGGAGGCTGACCCTTTCCAGGGGTTTTGACTCTTTTGGGGACATTATCTCCTAAGAGAAATGAATCTTTGGTGTTTGAAGAAGTGATTTTGGAGGCTAACCCTTTCCAGGCAAACATGGATCCTAGACTCTGCTAAGGAAAATTGATGAAGATAAGGGTGACAGAGACTGTCCATGTCTCTCATTCCAAAAGGTGTACTCAATGTAAAATTGAGACAAACTTAGCTTGTTTAAAGTCTGGTTTAAATTGGAAGAAACTCACCAGGGTAGGTTAAAAGGTGACTAAAGACCTGTTCCTATGTTTATAAGAAACCTGGTGGGTCCTTGTATACAAGCTCAAGAGGAAGCTGGAAATGCTTTTAAGAAGCCTGTGGGTCCTTGTACAAAGCCCAAGAGGAGGCTAATCGAGGGTCATCGAGGGTCCTTGTTATAGCACAAGAGAAAGCTATGTAGTTTTGAACTTATTTTGGCTCTAAGCAAACGGGTAAGAGGTTTCACCGGGAATAATTCCTCTTTGGGTGGATGTGTCCTATTTTTTGGATTCTAAGGTTTTTGCCAAGATGTTTCACCGGGAATAATTCATCTTGGGGGTTTGAACTACAAATCTCTAATTAGGAAAGAGCCTTCACCGGGAAGACATTCTCAATCCTAGGCCATATTCCTATAATATATATATATATATATATATATATATATAGTTTAACTGTCCTAGGGTTTACACTCAAACGTAGTTCTAAACAATATATAAGCAGTTCTATATTTGACAGTAATTTAAATAAAGACTTAAAATTGAAAGCTTGTAAAACCTAACCTGGATGGAGTGGAGGCCTTTGAAGAAGTATGTACAAAGCCTTACCAGCAATTGATGGATAACAGTTGAATATATATGATAAACAGTTAATGGTTTTTTGAAAACAGAAGAAGTGAAGATGGACAAAGGTCACATAGGTATCTGAAGAGTTTCACCGGGAATAATGCCCTTCAAATACCAGAAGAATGTTTTGAAAACAGAAAGAAGATTTTGTAAATATAGTTTTGAAAAACAAACTATGAAAAGAAAGAAGGTGTTGGGACTTACACTCTATTAGAGGCCCATAAAAAAAGATTTACTGTTTATGAAAACAGTTAAAAATGATCTGAAATGATATAAGGTTTTGTTGTTTGAAAACCTTAATCATCTGTTTAATCGGAGACTGAAAACAGTTTTGAATATTGACAAAAGTCAACTTAATTAAGACAAAGATGAAATCTATACCTAATTAAGACCTAAATAATTTAGGGTTTTATCATAAAGTTATTCATAAAATAATTAGGTTAAAACAAAATGAATATATATATATTTTCAAAGCATTTAAGAAAACACTTAAAACATACTATTTTAAACCTAATAAAAATATATGAAATAAATAATATTTTTATGATTTTTTTGATTATTCACAAAATAGATATATTAAATAACAAGTGTGTGAAAAATGAGGTGAAAATGGATATTTTTGATAGGTTAAATAATTGTGTGAAGTTTGTGAATAAAACAAAGAAAAATAGTGGTAAAAAATTGGGTTTGTCTCCTCCAAGGTTTGAACACACGCCCTCCAAGTCACCAGCTCAAAATAACACCACTGGGCCAACACGCGCTTGGTGTTTATGATACACATCCAGTTCATTATATTTTCAAACAAGTGGTAAATCATGGAAAAATAAAAGAAACAAAAAGTTTGGGGCGAGGGGGATTCGAACCCCAGACTTGAGGCATGAGGAGACTAAGAGCGCATGTGAGGCCACTAGGGCAAGTTATTCATTCGTTTAGACAACGCCTATCATTAAAAATAAAATAAACTTTGCCCAGAGATTTGAATTTTGCGCTCCATGGCCATAGTCGTCTTCTTCCTCGAGCTCAAAGATTTTCAAATTCCTAACTCTCTAGTTTCTCGACTAAATGGCATGATGTAAACATCAATCTAGAATCGAGCTTTATCACAAAGAGTACTTAAATTAAAGAGATAGAGTTCAGAAACTTACCTCTGAAATGGAGGTCGTGAGGATGATAGAGAGCACCTGGGCTTGTATGAATGATCCCAAAAGCTTCCTTGGGACTCAGTGATGCTAACTGAATGCTTATTGTAACTTCAATTCTCCTGAATTGTTCTATGGACCTCCCTCGATTTGAGCTTCAAGTGGACATGGAGAGTGATGAATCTTGAGTTACAGATGAGCTGCAGCCATCTGAACAGCTTCACTATCACTTGAGGAACACGTCTGGATGCTTGGCTTTGTTGGAAACCTTCTGAATTGCTCTATGGACCTCCAACTGCAACAGCTCCAAAGTGAGAGCAACAATGGCGTTCCTCCACTTACAGAAGTGATCCAGGTGCTTGGATCACCTCAAATGAACCCCTTTGAGATGTTAGAATGCTTACTTTCCAAAGATAAGCTCTGGTTTGAAGAAAACGATTCTTCTTGCCAAAGAACTTTGAAAAACCATAAGCATGAGAAGAGAAAGAGAAAGCAAGGAATATGGTTGCTTTGGTGTGTTTTCTGAATGAGAAAGAGCCCTCTATTTATAGGCAATTGATTCAGAGCAATTGTGTATAGTGAGCTTGCTTAGTGAAGTGAGTTTGGTTTCTTAGCCATGAAGAAATTTCAAGGAATATCCAAGAGTGATCATTGCAATTTCGAGCCAGCCCCCCCATCCATTGACCCTATCTGATCTTAGGGAACATTTCTGATGCAGAGTGAGCTCTAGTTGGTTGGTGAGAAGATTCCTTGGGTGATTCATCAATTTGCCATAAATTCCCAAATGTAATCATTACATAATCACATGTTCTTGTTTTGGGAATCTTCCTCAATTCTCATGTCATGGTGGAAATGAATGCATGGCATGTTTTCAGATGTGTTATGGGTCGTGTAGCATCCATAAGTGAGGTCATGTGCACAAAATTGCAAAGTTCAAAAAATGATGCATGACCTATAATTTTACTTCATGGTGCCAACTTTGAACAAGCATAACTCTTAGCTCAAAATGAATTTGGGGAAGGTTGAGCACAATTTGGAAAGCCCTAAACATCTACTTCAAATCATTAGTTTATGGTTTCTTCAGAATCATTTGGGAAAATTGTGAAAAATGAGCCCAAAGTTGGATGAAAACTAGGTTAAAAACACTTAGAAAAATTTCTAAGTTTTTATAACCTAAAGCTTCAAAATTCCAAAACTCTTAAATGGTTGCTCTTTTGAAAAAAGTTCCTATGTAAGATGTTGTTATATTTTGCAAGATCTACAACTTTCATGTTGGAAGTTTTTTGAGTTGTGTAGGTGAAATTTTGAGTTCCCACAATGCCCTCAAAAACCCTAATTCCCGACTTTTTGCTCCTTGATGATTCTTTTTGAATTTCTTTGGTCAAATGACTTTAATATCCATATATTGATGATATTGATCTTTGAAAGTCATGGTTTGACCAAAAATCTTAAAAGTCAAAGGTGATCCCATACAGTTGACTTTTTCTAGATAAAGTGAGATTTTGGACTTTTGTGTGGAATTAAGATCTTCTCCTCAAATGAGTGATGTAAATGGGTTATATTGAGGTAGTAGAGGTTCTTGAATCATGTCTTGAGTTTTGGATCCATGTCCTGATTAAAAGTCAACTATCCTGGTGAATTAGGTCAAAAACCCTAATTGTCGACCAGATGAAAATGATGACTGTAGGCTTTGAATTGAGGTGTGATGTCCAGTGGATCTTGTCATATGAGCTATTTGAAGATGATTGATGTCTTTGAATGATCCCCTGGGGCTTTTTAGGGTTTCCCAAAGGTGATCCCTGATTTTAGTCCTTGATAGGCTCAAAAACCCTAGTCTGGTAACCTGAGTAAACCTGTACTCAGATGACTGGGTGTCTAATCAATCATAGGTGAATATAAAAAATGAAGCTTTCGAGTCCTATGATTGTGTTAGAGACTAATCCTTCTATTGATTGATCCTTTGCCTGAGTTTTCTTGTCTTTAAACATCCTTGATTGAATGCCAGATGAAGAAATGACTGCTCTGGGTACTTGTTTTGACCTGATGAAAATCCTGAAGATATGTCATCTCAGGGGGGTCAAAAATTAGGGTATGACAGATGCCCCTATTTGCTGCTCAGAAAATGAAGGGACCAGCAGGTAGATGGTGGAATACGGAGTCTACGTATTTCACTAACCGAGGGATTCCAAAGGATTGGCAACATTTCAAGACAGCTTTCTAGGAGAAGTACTACCCCAACAGTGTGCGTGCTTTGAAGGAGCGTGAGTTTCAGTCCTTCAAACAAGGCAACATGTTGATGTCTGAATATGCTGAGAAGTTTGAAGACATGGCTGCCTATTCCACACAAGCAGCTTATGCACCAGATGAGTTGTGGAAGATTGATCAGTTCCTCATGGGGCTGAATGCTGATATTGTGCACAGTGTGTCTCAAAGGGAGTTTACCACCTATGCTGAGTGTTTAAGGCAATGCTATGTTGTCGAGAACACATTGAAGAGGGTCCAAGAGGAAAGAGAGCAGAACAGGCCAGTTCGTAGGGATCACGGAAGGTCGGGGCAGCATTTGAAACCCCGTACTCCTCCAGCGGCGAAGAAACAGACCCATGGTGGTAGCTTAACTCAACCTCCTTGGTGTGGCAAGTGCAACAAGAAGCATCATGGGAATTGTAGACCGGATTTTGGAAATTGTTACAGGTGCCATCAACCAGGGCATTATCCGAGGGATTGTACTGCCCAGATGTTCCTGAGAAGACTAAAGGTCGTGTTTACACCTTGGACGCTAGGAAGGCCCAAGGAAACACTAATCTAGTTGCTGGTACGTGTTATGTAAATGATAAGCCCTTGTTTGTGCTAGTTGATTGTGGAGCAACACATTCTTTTATTTCTTACCCTTGTTTTCGGAGGCTTGGTTTTGAGACGAGTCTTCTTCCTAATCCTATGATTATCTCATCGGCTACGGACGATGTAGTAGAAGCTCGAGAAATTTGCAAGGAGTGTTCTATCCTTTAACGGTCGTAGATTCGTGATTGATCTCATTTGTCTACCTCTTAAGAAGATCGATGTAGTACTTGGTATGGATTGGTTGTCAGCTAACTCGGTGTACATCGGTTGTAAAGAGAAGGCTATCTTCATTCCTACTGAGGAGACTACACCAACCGATGCCATTGAACATCTTCTTGAAGGTACGGTTAACATGATCAATTACCTTTTTGCTCAAGAGAAGTCTTTCCTTTTGGTTCTTACGTCGGACTCCAAGGACAAGAGGAGTATTTTGGAGATTCCGATTGTGTGTGAATTTTCCGATGTATTCCCGGAGGATGTTACTTCTCTTCCGCCGGAAAGGGAAGTTGAATTCTCTATTGATCTTGTACCGGGTACCGCTCTAGTTTCGATCGCCCCTTATAGGATGTCTCCTGCAGAGCTTAGAGAGTTGAAGAGTCAGCTAGAAGAGTTGTTGGCGAAACACTTCATTCGTCCTAGTGTTTCTCCATGGGGAGCTCCACTCTTGTTAATGAAGAAGAAGGACGGTAGTATACGTTTGTGCATCGACTATCGTCAGCTAAACAACGTAACCATAAAGAACAAGTACCCTCTACCACGGATTGATGACCTTCTAGATCAATTGAAAGGAGCCTGTGTGTTCTCGAAGATTGACCTCAGGTCGGGATATCATCAGATTCGGGTTAAGAGTTCGGATGTATCTAAGACTGCTTTTAGGACGAGATACGGTCATTATGAGTTCTTGGTTATGCCATTCGGGGTAACCAATGCTCCTGCTGTCTTTATGGATTACATGAACCGAGTGTTCCAACCGTATTTGGATCAGTTCGTGGTAATCTTTATAGACGACATATTGATATACTCACGGACTATCGAAGAGCACATGGAGCATTTGGGGATTGTGTTGTTGGTTCTCAGAGAAAAGCAGTTGTTTGCAAAGTTTAGCAAGTGTGAGTTCTGGATGTCTGAAGTCAAGTTTCTTGGACATGTCATATCTGGCGGCGGCGTAGCTGTAGACCCTTCAAAGGTAGAAGCAGTAATAAATTGGGAACGACCCAAGAATGCAACTGAGGTCCGTAGTTTCCTAGGCTTGGTAGGTTACTATTGGAGGTTCATCATGGGATTTTCCAAGCTAGCATTACCTTTGACTAGACTTACAATGAAGGAAGTTTCATTCGAATGGAATTCAGAATGTGAGAAGAGTTTTCAGAAACTCAAGGAGAAACAGACTACTGCTCCAGTGTTGGTGATCTCAGATCCAAACCGATCTTACGAAGTGTTCTGTGATGCTTCTAAGAAAGGCTTGGGTGGAGTGTTGATGCAAGATGGACAGGTTGTAGCTTATGCATCTAGACAGTTGAGATCTCATGAAGAGAATTATCCTACTCATGACCTCGAACTCGCTGCAATTGTGTTCGCGCTCAAGGTGTGGCGACATTATTTGTATGGAGTTCACTTTGAGATGTTTAGTGATCACAAGAGTTTGAAGTACCTCTTTGATCAAAAGGAACTTAACATGCGTCAAAGGAGATGGATGGAGTACTTGAAGGACTTTGACTTTGATTTGAAGTACCATCCCGGTAAAGCTAATAAGGTAGCGGATGCCTTGAGTAGAAAAGAGATAAAAGTTGCAGAGCTGATGATGTTGGAGTTTGGCCTTATGGAGAAGTTCAGAAATTTGAACTTACAATTTGAGTGGGCACCAACGGGTGTGTTGATGAGTAACTTGCGTATTAAGAATGAGTTGCGGGAAAGGATCCGTCAAGCACAGTGGAATGATGTAGAATTGCAGGCTAAAGCAAACCTTCCAGATTTTGTTCGTACATCTGATGGACTCATTCTTTTTGGACGCAGGATGTGTGTGCCAAATGACGCGGAGTTAAGGAGGTTAATTCTGGACGAGGCTCACAAGAGCAAATTCACCATCCATCCCGGATCGACCAAGATGTATCAAGACTTGAAAGGGAATTTTTGGTGGCCTGGTATGAAGAGAGATGTGGTTGATTATGTAGAGCAGTGCGTGATTTGCCAACAAGTGAAGATAGAGCACCAAAGGCCCGGTGGTATGTTGCAACCATTGGATATTCCTGTTTGGAAATGGGACAGTATATCCATGGACTTCATCGTGGGACTACCACGGGTATTTGGTGGCCATGACTCGATATGGGTGATAGTGGATCGTTTGACTAAGTCCGCGCATTTCTTACCGGTTAAGACAACTCACAAGGTTTCTCACCTTGCGAGGCTTTTTGTATTGGAGATTGTGAGATTGCACGGTGTACCTTCTAGCATTGTGTCGGATAGAGATCCGAAGTTCACTTCCCGATTTTGGACAACTTTTCATCAAGAGATGGGTACAGAATTGAATTTGAGCACTTCTAACCACCCTCAGACAGATGGGCAAACAGAAAGGACTATTCAGACCATTGAGGATATGCTGAGGGCATGTATCTTGGAAATTGGTGGAAGTTGGAAAGATAACTTACCTTTGATAGAATTCGCGTATAACAACAGTTATCAGGCGAGTATCGGTATGGCACCGTATGAAGCCTTGTACGGACGGAAATGTCGATCACCTTTATGTTGGTCTGAAGTTGGTGAGAAGGGACTTCTTGGACCGGAGATAATTCAAGAAACCACAAAAAAGGTTAAGATGATCCGAGATAAGATGAAACAAGCTCAAGATCGACAGAAGAGTTATGCGGAAAAACGAAGGAGACCGTTGGAATTTGATGTAGGAGATCATGTGTTCTTGAAGGTGACTCCGAGGTTGAGGTTTAAAGGACCATTTAAGACGCGCAAGCTTAGCCCGAGATACGTAGGACCTTATCAGATCATGAGACGGATAGGTGAAGTCGCATACCAGTTAGCGTTGCCTTCTTCACTATCCGGGCTGCATGACGTATTCCATGTGTCTCAGTTGCGGAAGTTTGTGCCAGATTCGTTTCATCCTGTATTACCAGATACGATTGAAGTAGAGCCAGATCTTTCCTTCCAACCGAATCTGTGTCGTATTTTGGAGTATGCTAGTAAGTCGTTGAGAAGCAAGGAGATACCTATTGTGAAGGTGTTGTGGGAAGAGTCGCGTCCTGACGAAGCTACTTGGGAGCTAGAATCGGAGATGCGGGAGTTGTATCCTCACCTATTCTGGTAAGTTTTCGAATTCGAGGACGAATTCAATTTAAGGGGAGGAGAATTTAATATCCTTATTTTTATTTCAAGAGATTTAATAATAAGAATTGCATTTAGTTGAGATATAACTAAGTGGCATCTTGGTAAATAGAATCTAGTAGGGGGTTGTTTTGGTCATTTCATCCAATAACCAAGGCTTAAGGGAGTGTTTGGCTAGAGACTCATTCCATTTTTGTGAACCAAAACAGAATTTGGAGAAGAAGAAGAAGGAAACGTGAAACAAGGAAGAAGGAAGAAGAGAACCCATATCACAACTTCATCATCAACCTTGCATGTTTAGAAGATCATCATCTCAGCTCTAATCCATCATCAAGCTACCTGTTTGCAGCTTCCTTTCTCCCCATTTTCAGGCGAGTCTCGTAGATAGAGACAATGGGGAATATTTGAGGGTTTATGCTAACTTTGGGGATTAAGGGTTTGTGAGTAAATGCTTTTGATCCTCATTCTTTTGCATGTGTTAGACCATATTGGTAGCAATAATTCGTTTACATATTGTTTCTATGTCTCATTTTCGCTTAAGAATGGATTCATGTGGAAATTTGGGGCTTGGGGACCCCAAATACGTTTCTGCATTTTTGCTGATTTTGCGGAGTTCGCTGCAGCGAACTTTCATTCGCTGTAGCGAATGATTCGCTGTAGCGAACTGTGTAGCGAATAAACCTGGGAGTTGAATTGATTTATTCGTTGTAGCGAACTTTCCTTCGCTGTAGCGAATCGGGGCTTCGCTGGAGTTCGCTGTAGCCAACTGACCTGGGTTTGAAGAAGTTTAGCTTCTGTTTGAGTTCGCTGTAGCAAACAGAAGTTCGCTGTAGCGAACTAGTCTGATACAGAATTGATAATTCTCCCCATATGAGTGCAGTTTTGTTCCGTATCGAGAACTGAATGCCTCTTATGACTTGTATGATATGTTAGTACATGTTTTAAGTGTATGAAACTATGAAATGATCACCATCTTATTTGTATGCATGTATATTTGAGAAATGCAATTGTTGATTGTGTTATGATGTGATCATTGCTTTTCTCGTTCGTTTCGGTTGAACGTTCTGAGACATTTGCCTGTGTGGCTTGATTGTGTTGTGGTATGCTTGAATCGGAGTGGGCATAGGCTATTAGGGGGTAAACCGCATAGAACACTTGGTACCGTTGCGATGTGCTTGTGTGGGCCGTACGGGGGCACTTCCACACTTGCAGTACACATCAGTGTTCTCGGTATGTTCTACACACCTGAGCTACCATTGCGATGTGCATGTGGAGGTCTTATAGGGCGTTTCTCCACTAGCGGTTACACATCGGCGTGCTTGGTATGGTGGAGAAGTAATGCCATGTGTGGTGGTCGTTTTCTTTACCTCCCCGTTTCACTTGGGAGGACGGCACGCTAAACCCTTCACGCGAAATTTGGAAGGAGAATGCGCCCGTGGTGGGATGAATTTTATTTCAGTTCTTCCTACGATATCACACGAACTTTCTTATTTGTCCTACGAGTAGGAAAGGGGAAAAAAGATCTCAACTAAACCCTAGGAGTTTGCTAAGTGTGGGGATTTCACCTAGACTAGAAATTCTGGAGTCCGGGGGGTCGGTTATACATAGGGAAGTGTTTAAACACCCTACATATCTGTAGTACTCTACAGGAACCTTCTCTGTGTCATTGTGTTTGTGTTTATTGCTATGATTGGGAAAGTTTCTCCTTTGTATTAGGAGAGAGAATTGAATTGATTTTAAAAGACAGACAGACAGACAAACTGACTATTTTTGGTATTTTATTAGCTCGCTGAGATTCCTTGTGAACCTCATGCCTACATATCCCTAGTGGAAGTCAGAGCTTAATGTAGTTCGGGGAACTAACTAGGGAGATTAAATATTTTTGGTGCCTTGCTTGAAGCTCAAGGTTGAAGCTTGGAATTAAATCTCTGTTTACAGTAAAGAGACATGAAATTATCTCTACAGAGAGGTATTTGTACTATTCTACCACAAACATTTAAAGGAGTGACAGAATAACTGAATTCATTTCATTCAAGAGGGGGACCTTACTTGTGTATGTGCAAGTATACCAGTCAAATGCCTCTTAAATGAAAGAAAGATGCTCATCCAAATTAGGGAAAGTTACCACATGTCTGGGTTTTACTGCCAGCTCATGCCTTTCAAAATCCTAAATGGGAGACTTGATTAAAATTGAAATGAAATATTTGTTTGTTTGAATGTGGTAGAGTAGTAAAAATATCTCTCTATGGAGATAAGCTATGTCTATCTACTGTATAAAAGATTTGACTTTTAGCTGGCTTGTATGAGGCCCAAGCTTGAGGCTTTTTGATTGATTAATTAATATTATTGACTCTGGGAGATGACTCCACTGGGAATTAATTACAGGGTATTTTTGTGTTCTGTACAAAGCCCAGAATTGAGGCTGACTCTACTTAGGGAGACTCTATTTGTGTGCCTTGTACAAAGCCCAAGGTTGTGGCTAACTGTTGAGGATAATTGAATGACTCTATTTTATGTGCCTTGTACAAAGCCCAAGGTTGTGGCTAACTCTAGCTAGGGGAAAACATTATTTTCTGCCTTGTACAAAGCCCAAGGTTGTGGCGCACTCTTAAATGAATTAAGTATTGATGACTATATGGGGAAAGATCCTAAGTGTTAGGAATCTTTGACACATGAAAGATATGGTTTATCTGCCTTGTACAAAGCCCAAGGTTGTGGCTACTGAGTGATGAAGGACTCACTGGGGAGACTCTATTATCTGCCTTGTACAATGCCCAAGGTTGAGGCTGACTCTTGACAGGGGAGTTTTATTGTTTGGGTGCCTTGTATGAAGCCCAAGGTTGAGGCTAACTGTTTTTGTTGGTTTTGACTCTACTGAGGAGGTTTTATTTATTAAAAGACTATTTTTCTTTGGAAGCTAACCCTTTCCAGGGATTTTGACTCAGCTGGTGAATTTGTCTGTTAAAAGACTGACTTTATCATGTTTTTTGGAGGCTGACCCTTTCCAGGGGTTTTGACTCTTTTGGGGAAATTATCTCCTAAGAGAATGAAATTATTTATTAATTAATTTTGGAGGCTAACCCTTTCCAGGGGTTTTTATTGAAATGAAGGAATGTGTGGAAGCTAACCCTTTCCAGGGATTTTGACATTTTAGACAGATGTTGGAGGCTAACCCTTTCCAGGGGTTTTGAAAGAATGATTTGGGTAGCACTCCATTAGTTATTAAAGGATGAAAAGATTGGCAGAAAGATTACCTAGTGGAGACTTCTTGTTTAAAGCCCAAGATGAAGGCTGACTCAATGCTGAGGATGACCAAACATGGATCCTAGACTCTGCTAAGGAAGATTGATGAAGATAAGGGTGACAGAGACTGTCCATGTCTCTCATTCCAAAAGGTGTACTCAATGCAAAATTGAGACAAACTTAGCTTGTTTAAAGTCTGGTTTAAATTGGAAGAAACTCACCAGGGTAGGCTAAAAGGTGACTAAAGACCTGTTCCTATGTTTATAAGAAACCTAATGGGTCCTTGTATACAAGCTCAAGAGGAAGCTGGAAATGCTTTTAAGAAGCCTGTGGGTCCTTGTACAAAGCCCAAGAGGAGGCTAATCGAGGGTCCTTGTTATAGCACAAGAGAAAGCTATGTAGTTTTGAACTTATTTTGGCTCTAAGCAAATGGGTAAGAGGTTTCACCGGGAATAATTCCTCTTTGGGTGGATGTGTCCTATTATTTTGGATTCTAAGGTTTTTGCCAAGATGTTTCACCGGGAATAATTCATCTTGGGGGTTTGAACTACAGATCTCTAATTAGGAAAGAGCCTTCACCGGGAAGACATTCTCAATCCTAGGCCATATTCCTATAATATATATATAGTTTAACTGTCCTAAGGTTTATACTCAAACGCAGTTCTAAACTAATATATGCACAGTTTATATTTGACAGTAATTTAAATAAAGACTGTAAATGGAAAGCTTGTAAAGCCTAACCTGGATGGAGTGGAGGCCATTGAAGAAGTATGTACAGAGCCTCAACAGTGTTTTTGTTGTTTTGTTGATAACAGTTGAATATATATATGATAAACAGTTAATGGTTTTTGAAAACAGAAGAAGTGAAGATGGACAAAGGTCACATAGGTATCTGAAGAGTTTCACCGGGAATAATGCCCTTCAAATACCAGAAGAATGTTTTGAAAACAGAAAGAAGATTTTGAAAATACAGTTTTGAAAACAAGCTAAGAAGAGAAGGTTTTTGGGACTTACACTCTATTAGAGGCCCAGTACTTTACAGTACTGGTTACAAAAGCAATTGAAAATGATTTGGAATGATGCAAGGTTTTGTTGTTTGAAAACCTTAATCTTCCGTTTAATCGGAGATTGAAAACAATTTTTGAAAATTGACAAAAGTCAACTTAATTAAAGTAAAAATAAAGATTTTTACTTAATTAAGACCTAAACAATTAGGGTTTTATCATAAAATTATTTACAAAGTGATTTAGGTTAAAACAAAGTGAAAAATATGTATTCAAGTATTTAAGAAAACACCTAAAACATACTATTTTAAACCTAATAAAAAATACATGAAATAAATAATATTTTTATGATTTTTTTGATTATTCACAAAATAGATATGTTAAATAAGAAGTGTGTGAAAAATGAAGTGAAAATGATTTAATTTGATAAGTTTATTAATTGTGTGAAGTTTGTAAAAAAAAAAAGAAATGAAAATGGGTGCTAAAAAATTGGTTTGGCCCTAGAGAGGTTCGAACCCACGCCCTTCATGACCACATTTCAAAACTTAACCAACTGAGCTGCGCGCGCAGCTTGTTAACTATATACATTCAATATATTATATTTTCAGATAAGCCAGGAAATTCAAATTTTACGCGCGCCATGTTCATCTTCTTCCTCGAGCTTCAGATTTTCAAATTCCTAACTCTCTGGTTTCTCAACTAAATGGCATGATGTAAACATCAATCTCACTCGTTTTTGGACAAGGAACATGATTATGGGCTCAGAATTCATTTATTCTAAGTGTAACTAATGAATTTCATCATGAACACGAAGAACACATAAACCCTAATTTCAAAATTAAATGATGCACAAGATGAATAAATGAACGATGATAGAGGGTTTTCAATCCTCTGATGATGCTGAACAAGATAGAATCGAGCTTTAACACAAAGAGTACTTAAATTAAAGAGGTGGAGTTCAGAAACTTACCTCTGAAAATGGAGGTCGTGAGGATGATTGAGAGCACCTGGGCTTGAATGAATGATCTCAATAGCTTCCCTGAGACTCAATGATGCTAACTGAATGCTTATTGCAGCCTGAATCCTTCTGAATTGTTCTATGGACCTCCCTCGATTTCAGCTTCAAGTGAACATGGAGGGTGTTGATTCTTGAGTTACAGATGAGCTGCAGCCATCTGGTTAGCTTCACTATGACCTGAGGAGTGTGCCTGGATGATTGGCTTGGCTCAGAACCTCCTGAATTACACCATGGACCTCCAACTGCAAATGCTCCAAAGTGAGAGCAACAATGGCGTTCCTCCACTTACAGAAGTGATCCAGGTGCTTGGATCACCTCAAATGACCTCCCTTGAGATGTTAGAATGCTCACTTCCCAAAGATAAGCTCTGGTTTGAAGAAATCGATTCTTCTTGCCAAAGAACTTTGAAAAACAATGAACAAAAGGAAAGAAAGAGAAAGCAAGTAATATGGTTGCTTTGGTGTGTTTTTGAATGAGGAATGCATCTGTATTTATAGGCAAATGGATCAGTATAGCTGCAGAGGAGTGAGCTTCCTTAGTGAAGTTGATTTGGTTTCTTAGCCATGAAGGAAATTTGCAAATATCTCTTATGCAATGATGAGAATTTTGATTCCATTTGATCAATCCCCTAGCCCTCGATTTTGCTTGATCTTAGGGGACAACTCTGAGCCAGAAATGAGCTCTAATTGGTTGGTGAGAAGATTCCTTGGGTGATTCATCAATTTGCCATAAATTCACAAATGTAATCATTACATAATCACATGTTCTTGTTTTTAGAATCTTCTTCAATTCTTATGGCATGGTGAAAATGAATGCATGACATGTTTGCAGATGTATTATGGGTCATGTAGCATCTGTATTTGAGGTCATGTGCATAAAATTTCAAAGTTCCAAAATGATGCATGACCTATAATTTTACTTCATGAGGCCAACTTTGAACAAGCATAACTCTTTGCTCAAATTGAATTTTGAGAAGGTTGAACACAATTTGGAAAGCCCTAAACATCTACTTTAAATCATTAGTTTATGTCTTCTTCAGAATCCTTTGGGAAATTTGTGAAAAATGAGGCCAAAGTTGGAAGAAAACTAGGTTAAAACACTTAGAAAAATTTCTAAGTGTTTATGACCTAAACTTCAAAATTTCCAAAACTTCATAAATGGTTGATCTTTTGAAAAAAGTTCCCTTGTAAGATGTTGTTTTATTTGGCAAGATCTACAACTTTCATGTTGGAAGTTTTTTGAGTTGTGTAGGTGAAATTTTGAGATCTCACCATGCCTTCAAAAACCCTAATTCCCGACTTTTCGCTCCTTGATGAATTTCTTTGAATTTCTTTGGCCAAATGACTTTGACATCCATATATTGATGATATTGATCTTTGAAAGTCATTTTTTGACCAAAAACCTTAAAAGTCAATGATGATCCTTCACAGTTGACTTTTTCCTGACAAAGTGAATTTTTGGGCTTTTGTGTAGAAATAAGATCTTCTCCCCAAATGGATGATATAAATGGATTATATGGAGGTAGTAGAGATCCTTGAATCATGTCTTGAGTTTTGGATTCATGCCCTGATTAAAAGTCAACTATCTTGGTGAATTAGGTCAAAACCCTAATTTGTCGACCATGTGAAAATAATGACTGTAGACTTTGAATTGAAGTGTGATGTCCAGTAGATCTTGTAATATGAGTTATTTGAAGATGATTGATGTCTTTGAATGGTTCCCTGAGGCTTTTTAGGGTTTCCCAAAAGTGATCCCTGATTTTAGTCCTTGATAGGCTCAAAACCCTAGTCTGGTGACCTGAGTAAACCTGTACTCATATGACTGGATGTCTAATCAATCATAGATGAGAAAAGTGAAGTTTTTGAGCCCCATGATTGTATTAGAGACTAGTCTTTGTATTGATTGATCCTTTGCCTGAGCTTTCTTGTCTTTGAGCATCCTCGATTAGGTACCAGATGGAGAAATGACTGCTCTGGGTACTTGTCTTGCCCTGATGAAAAATCCTGAAGATATGTCATCTCAGGGGGGTCAAAAATTAGGGTATGACAGATGCCCCTATTTAAGTTTCTTTTATCTGGAGGGAGAGAGATTGAGATCTCGATCTCTCCTGCGTAAAAGAGACTTAAATATCAAAGAATGCCCGAATTTTGGGCGCTCCTGAGATGTTGTAATTGATAAAATCTTTGCATGATTTGATCCCGTTGTCGCACTTGGCGGGGGATGAGGAGACAAACTCCTGCAGAAATACTTGATGTGGATTCTGGTGAATGGATGGCAATGTAGGATGCGCAATCCATCTTCTTTAACTAAGTGTTGATACTTAGAGAAAGGTAAACAACCTCCTCTCGTTCCGGATGTCCAAATCTCGAAACTGGTCTTAGTTGCGTTTGGACAATATCTCAGATAAAGAGAAAATTTCCAAAGGTTTGTTCCCTCGTCAAACTTCTTACTAGCACTTGGAGGTAAGATACCATTTGACGGTAAATAAAGAAACTTCAAAGGTTGTTTCCTCATCAAACTTCTCATCAGCACTTGGAGATGAGATACCATTTGACGGTAATAAAGAAACTTCGAGGGTTTGTTTCCTCATCAAACTTCTCATCAGCACTTGGAGATGAGATACCATTTGACGGTAATAAAGAAACTTCGAGGGTTTGTTTCCTCATCAAACTTCTCATCAGCACTTGGAGATGAGATACCATTTGACGGTAATAAAGAAACTTTGAGGGTTTGTTTCCTCATCAAACTTCTCATCAGCACTTGGAGATGAGATACCATTTGACGGTAATAAAGAAACTTCGAGGGTTTGTTTCCTCATCAAACTTCTCATCAGCATTTGGAGATGAGATACCATTTGATGGTAATAAAGAAACTTTGAGGGTTTGTTTCCTCATCAAACTTCTCATCAGCACTTGGAGATGAGATACCATTTGACGGTAATAAAGAAACTTCGAGGGTTTGTTTCCTCATCAAACTTCTCATCAGCACTTGGAGATGAGATACCATTTGACGGTAATAAAGAAACTTTGCCATCTTCCCTTTTGACCTGGCATCTTTGAAAGATTGTCATATGGGCCCATGCTTTTTGAGGGGCTAATGACTTTGTTTTGAAGGCAGACGAACTGATTTCGGGGTGAAAACTGCCATTCGTCGATTGGTGCCATTTGTCAATCTCTTGAGTATTTAACAGACAAACTGTCTTTCCTTGGGGAAAGACTACCATTTGTTGACTCCGCTGGGGATCATGAACTATCTTCTGGATGAAGACTACCATTCACTGATTCTGCTGGGGAATCATTTGTCGATCTGCTGGGAGATTCTGAATTATTTTCTTTGACGAAAAAGAAGGTGGCATCTCTCGACCTTGCTGGGGAAATGCCAAACTTTTGGGGAAGCCCAAAATGCGAAGCAGACTATCTTATCTGAAAAAGACTGTTGAATGTTGCTTTGCAGGAGAATCTCGGCAAAGGAATTCCAAAAGTGAACAAACTATCTCCTTGAGGGAGACTACCATCTGTTGACTTGCTTGGGGAAATCTCTCTACATGGATCGTTGTCTTGCAGGAAAAAGTTTCTCCAGGACTTGCAGGGGAAACTTGAGTTCATGCCCTCATGACTCGGGCATTCTCACGATTAAAAGCCTAATTTGACTATGCAGTTGTGATGTAATGTATGCATGAATATTATGACAATTATAAAATGTAAAGTGAATGTGAATAGAATTGTCGCGGATGTAAAATCCTAATGATACGACTTGAATTCTTGTTGATCAGAAGATGTCCTCTCCTTGTAATTCGAACTCCGTTTGGAATATCTGGCTATCAGTTGTCCGCTGTCCGAAGTAAATAATATGAATTGAAGTAAAGACTCGTCATAGGGAGATGTTCGCAAAGCGACCTCATGGGGAAATATGGGTTCCCAGAGTCTCAACCGTTCTTGGAGCAGCTGTTTGCATTCTTCCTACTGTTTGCAAACCTCAGAAAGAAATTTCACCTTTATTTTTGCAAGTAAATTCATTTTATTTTATGAAAACATCTGTTTCAAAAAAGTGACTGTTAAAATTTAAAATGCATTTCAAGAAACTGAATAAGACTAGATTGCAAAGGAAAAGCACAAGGCTCAAATTATTATATATGGAATGGTAATCAGCCAAATGCTTGATTCCATGGAGTATTTACAAAGTTGGAAATTGGTAATTTTCGGGAAAAGGGCTACGATGAAACGTGACGACCGTTATCTCTCCCTTCCACTCCGAGTTGCGCTGTATTCGTGCTTCGTAGAAGATGACCTACTGCTGATGAACACTCCGCTATGGATTTTGAATGATCAAGTTTGTCCTGAACACAGTTACTTGCCATATATCCCTAACTTTTGCGTAAACTACCCCTTTCGGGTTTTAAGTCTACCGGGATTGATTATTATTATTTTTATGTCTCTAATTTTTGCCTGAATCGCCCTTTCGGGTTTTCGATTCACCGAGACGCTCTTTTTTGCCTAAGTCGCTCTTTGCGAGTTTTCAACTTAGCGAGCTGTTCTTTTGTTTATTTAGGCGAAGTATTTCTTGACTGCGTCGACGTTCACAGGACGGGTGAATTCTTCTCCATCCATAGTCGTGAGTATTAAGGCTCCTCCTGAGAAAGCTCTCTTGACCACGTAGGGGCCGTCATAATTGGGAGTCCATTTCCCTCTCGAATCTGTGAGAAAAGATTGAATCTTTTTGAGTACAAGGTCGCCTTCTTTGATTGTGCGAGGTCGAACCTTTTTGTCGAAAGCTTTCTTCATTCTTTGTTGATATAGCTGTCCGTGGCATAAAGCTGTCATGCGCTTTTCTTCGATTAAGTTCAATTCATCGAATCTGCTTTGACACCACTCGGCTTCTGTTAATTTTGCCTCCATCAAAACTCTCATTGATGGAATCTCAACCTCTATAGGTAGGACTGCCTCCATGCCATATACAAGGGAGAAAGGAGTTGCTCCAGTCGAAGTACGTACTGATGTACGGTAACCATGAAGAGCATACGGGAGCATTTCATGCCAATCCTTGTAAGTGATGACCATCTTCTGAATGATTTTCTTGATGTTTTTGTTAGCTGCTTCTACAGCTCCATTCATCTTTGGTCTGTAAGGAGATGAGTTGTGATGTTCAATCTTGAATTCTTCACAAAGCTCCTTCATCATTTTGTTATTCAAATTTGACCCATTGTCAGTGATTATCTTGCTAGGAATGCCGTAGCGACAGATGATGTGATTCTTGATAAACCTGACGACAACTTGTCTTGTGACATTTGCATACGAAGCTGCTTCAACCCATTTGGTGAAATAGTCTATGGCTACCAAGATGAAGCGATGTCCGTTGGACGCTTTTGGTTCGATCATTCCAATCATGTCGATTCCCCACATGGAGAAAGGCCAAGGGGAAGAGAGTATGTTGAGAAGAGATGGTGGCACATGAATTCTATCGGCGTAGATCTGGCATTTGTGACACCTCTTTGCGTACTGGTAGCAATCTGACTCCATCGTCAGCCAATAATATCCTGCTCTCAGTATTTTCCTTGTCATGGTGTGTCCATTGGTGTGAGTACCAAAGGAACCTTCATGTATTTCTCTCATGAGTATTTCTGCTTCTTTTCTGTCAACGCATCTGAGCAGAACCATGTCGAAGTTTCTCTTGTACAGAACATCTTCATTCAGGAAGAATCTACAAGCTAACTTTCTCAAAGTTTTTCTATCTTTCTTTGACGCCCCAAGAGGGTAATGAAAGCTGTTTTTTCCATGTCTTCAGGTGCCATTTTGATTTGGTTGTATCCTGAAAATCCGTCCATGAACGAGAAAACTTTGGATTTTGCTGTACTGTCTACCAACATATCAATATGTGGTAAAGGAAAATCATCCTTAGGGCTAGCTTTGTTCAAATCTCTGTAGTCGACGCACATGCGGACTTTTCCGTCTTTCTTAGGAACGGGAACAATGTTAGCTAACCACTGAGGGTATTCTGAAGTGACGAGGAAACCTGCGTTGATCTGCTTTTGAACTTCCTCTTTGATTTTCATGGCCATCTCCGGATGAGTTCTTCTTAATTTTTGCTTGACCGGAGGGCAATCTGCTTTCAACGGCAAGTGATGCTCCACTATACTGGTATCCAACCCTGGCATATCTTGATAAGACCAAGCGAAGACATCTGAGAATTCTTTGAGTAGCTGTATCAAACTCTCTCTGATTTCTGAACTGAGCGAAGCTCCAATCTTAACCTCTCTTCTGTTTCCATTGGAACCAAGGTTAATGATCTCTAGAGGCTCATTGTATGGCTGAATGGCCTCTTCCTTTTGTTGAAGTAACCGTGAAATTTCCTTTGATATTTCTTCGTCTTCTTCTTCCTCTGCCTCGAATACAGGAAACTCAAAGCTTGGAGAAGTCATACGGTCGCACGTTTCAACGGGGTATTTTATGATTAATCTGCATATGTGTGATAAGTTCTATTTAGACAACGAGGGAAGACTCGGTGTATGCAGTTAATAGAATATTTGATGTTTTTTAAGGGCGTTTTTTAGGATTACCAATTTCCGAAAAAAGAAAAGGGAAAACTAAACGAAGGAACAGAATGACATTTTTATTTATGGACAGTCATTTCTTGAAACAAAGACCCTATAAAACAAAACTCTATTGCTTTGGGCGAAGCAAAGAGGGACATTTTCCTAAGAAATAGTAAAATGCAAAGCCCTATGAAACATCTCTTCACCCTGGGCTATGGTGAGAGGACAAAAATAACGGTGAAAGTTCCTACTTAGGAGTGCGAACAACAGTTGAAACTTCAACAGCTGTCCAGTAGTGGCGAACCCCATTGTGCACTAAGTAATCTGGAACCTTAGGCTTAAGCTGGCCTGTGGTAGGTCTTGATTTACCAACCACTGTCTTTGCAACACTCAGACGATCTTCTTCTACTTCAGCAGACTGAGCGGTGTGAGCATACCCATTTCCAAGTGGAGTATGTCGGTTTTTCTTTTGAGGAAACTTCCAATCTTCTGAATGGAGAGACTCGTTGTCGGAGACACTTTCGAGATCGTCCTCTTCTGTATTTTGGTCTTGCTCTTCTCCCAAGATGGCATTGACTAGATATGTGAACTCTAGATCCGTAGCCTCGGAAGGTGACTTGGGGATATAATCCTCAATGATGATTTCACCAGTAGATGATGATGAATAGCAAGGGTTATACATCTCTTTTGGCTGAGAGAGGTACTCAAAATCACTGTTCCATCCAGTTGGAACAATATCTTCAAGAGAGATTCTTGAACTTTCAGGAGCGGAGTATTTCACCATGTAGTCGAATTTTCCGCTTGGTTCTCCTAATGTATCCCAAGTCTCTTCGGGGATAGGAGGAACTTCTTCTGATGGACCATGACTTCTGGTGGTGAAGCTGTCAGTAACTTCATCCCTGCTTGGTTGAGTCTTACTTTCAGATCCTTTAGTCGGATAACAGCAAGGTGGATCAGACTCTGGTAGGGAGATGTATCCTGCTTTGTTGAGATAGGATAACCATTCCTCTTCATCGGTGCTTTCCGTATCGATGATATTGACTGTTTGTTGAACAGGTTGAAGAAAACCTCCACTGCAGAAAGTTTCTTGAATAGGGAGAACTACTTCAATCCCTGGGATAGCTTTTGATGATGTCGGAAAGAATCCAATTCCCGTTCTGTTCTTGTTGTTGGTAGGAATATTAATGTGCCCCCAACCACTGGTAGTGCCATCCTTTACAACTTGGATTGCATCTTTGTATGAAGAGATGGACGCTGCTTTCTCCTTTCCTTTGTCTAAGGAAAGTGCTTGGAATTTAGTTCCAACAACTTCTTTTGGTTCTATGTCGGAGAATGATGATAGGTTACTGACGATCAGAGCTCGTTCTCCACATACGGTTACCAATTTGTTATTTCTTATGAACTTTAGTTTCTGATGAAGTGTTGAAGTAATTGCCCCAGCCTCATGAATCCATGGGCGACCTAGCAAACAACTGTATTGTGCTGGGATATCCATAACCTGGAAAGTGATTTTGAACGTCTGAGGTCCAATAGTTATGGGAAGATCTACTTCTCCGAAAACTGACTTCCTTGATCCATCAAATGCTTTGACGATGACATGACTTTTTCTTAGAGGGTAATCTTCGAAAGATAATCTTGATAATGTTGATTTAGGCATGACGTTGAGAGAGGATCCATTGTCTATTAGGACTCCTGTGAGTGTATCACCCATGCAGCCAACTGAGATGTGAAGTGGAAGATTGTGGTCCACTCCTTCTTCAGGAAGATCTTCGTCACAGAAACTTAGGCTAGTTCCCGCGGAGATGTTGGCAACGATGTTGTTGAATTGGCTTATAGTAACACTTGGTTCTACGAAAGCTTGTTCCAAAACTTTCTGTAGAGCTTCCCTATGAGCTTCAGAACTCAATAGCAGGGAAAGAACAGAAATCCTAGACGGAGTATGTAGTAATTGATCTACAATGTTGTATTCACTCCTCTGGATTAACTTCAAGATCTCATCATTTTCTTTCGCTTGAACAGCATTGGTCGGATGATTATCTTGCCTATGTGGTACTTCCTCCGAAGGTTTCTCCACATTTTCTGTTGTTCTGTTGAAGACTCGTCCACTTCTGGTGACTCGACTAACATCAGCAATGTTGACAACAGACGGTAATGGTATTTCCTTACCATTTTCAATGAATGTAGCGTTGTACTTGTATGGTATAGCCTTGCTGGACTCATACGGTACAGGACCTGGTAAGTAGATGACTAGTGGTGCAACTGCTGTCTTCCTGCTATCATACTTAACTTGCATAGGTTCATCTTGATTAATTTGAGGAGATACGGTAAAGACTTCATCATCTTCTCTGTTGGCAAGAACAGTAATGGTATTGTCATCCATTAGCTTTTGAATGTCGTTGCGAACGCGCAAACATCCTTGTGAATCTCTTCGGCAGATTCTGCATCTACTGTAAGCGTGGAAATCTGTTCCAAAGTAGGCAAGTCCATTTAAAGTTTTGTGGAACCTGACTACCGATCCTTCGAGATCTTCAACTTTGTAGATTTTGTATTCTCCTGGACATCCTTGAACCATATTGATGTCATGTTCAGTTCTGACTCGGATATGTTGAATCCACCCCAAGTCCATTTGTTCTTGTAATGCAGCTTGAACTACGGCACATCCTTGATTATCCTTTGGACAAATATCACATGTGAAGTAGTTGTGAGGTGGTACATGACCGTACCCAGCTTGTCTAGCGTGCATCTTGACAAGATTTTCCCCTATCTGACGAATGTCGTAGATTTGAATGACATTGGGGTGTTGGTCTACCAGATTTACTGAAGCTTCTTTGTGCTGCGGCAAAGGATTTGCTTGGACGTTTGGATTAGTATCTTTGAAAGATAGCATTCCGCTCTTCACTAATCGTTGGACGTCAATCTTGAAAGGGAAACAGTTCTCAATATTGTGACCTGGTGCCCCCTGATGATAGGGACAAGATTGGTCAGCCTTATACCATGGTGAGGAACTGTTTGTAGGATTTGGAGGACTCCTTGTCTGAATGAGTCCTTTTGCCAGTAATGTTGGAAACAATTCTGCATACGGCATTGGTACGGGGTCAAAGGCAGGATACCTTGGAGCCCGATTGTTGTAATTTGGAGGTCGAACCTGCTGCTGAGGTTGCTGCGACCTTTGTTGAATTTGTTGTTGCGAAACCTGAGGTTGATAAGCTGGCGCTGAGTTAACAACCGGAGTTATTGTTGCAACTTGAGGTTGGAATTTCTTCTTGATTTTGTGCAAAACATTGCTGACATCTTGATCCTTTTTCTTCTGGAAAGAACTTCCATACTTCCTTGGACCAACAGAAGATTCTGGTTCTTTGTTCAAGCGTCCTTCTCGAACTGCTTCTTCTAAACGCACACCCATGTTTACCATCTCGGTAAAGTCACTTGGTGCACTTGCAACCATTCGTCCGTAGTAAAATGGACTCAAAGTTTTGAGATAGATTTTTGTCATTTCTTTCTCTTCAAGTGGTGGACAAATTTGAGCAGCAACTTCACGCCATCTCTGAGCGTATTCCTTGAAGCTTTCTCTATCCTTTTGAGTCATGGCTCGGAGTTGATCTCTGTCGGGAGCCATATCCAGATTGTACTTATACTGTTTGACGAAGGCCTCTCCGAGGTCTCGAAAAGTACGAATCTCTGAACTGTCCAAGTTCATGTACCATTTGAGTGCAGCACCAGTTAGGCTGTCTTGAAAATAATGAATGAGCAATTGTTGATTATTAGTCTGAGTTGACATTCTTCGAGCGTACATCACAAGATGACTTTGTGGGCATGAATTCCCTTTGTACTTCTCGAATTCTGGTACTTTGAATTTGTGAGGAATCTTAACATTCGGAACCAGACAGAGGTCTGCAGCATTCTTTCCGAATAGATCTTGTCCTCGAAGAGTCTTGAGTTCCTTCTGCATTTGCAGAAACTGTTCCTGGAACTCGTCCAATCTTTCATACACGCCAGCGTCCTCACTGGGAGCGTGATGATATACTTGTCCGCCCTGCGGGGGAAAAGTATGCATAATGGGCTGTGGAGAAGCCATGACAGCAGATCTTGGAATCTCAGCATTTTGTTGTGTGAAACCCATTGCCGTCGCTCTTGGAACTTCAATTTCCAGAGGTTTGTAACCCTCCGGTGGACGCATATCCATGGTGACTTTTGGAGCTTCAGAAGCTGGAGGTATGTACCCTTCTGGAGTAAAGTTATACGGCATGCCCCAAGGTCGATCAGGCGGCATGGTATACTGAGGAATAGGAGTAGAAACAATCTCGGAAACCACAGTCCTTTGTGGTTCTTCTGGCGTTGGTCGATTCTGCGCAACTACCAGGGCTTCTACCATACTATTGAGTCTTTCAACAGTACCTTTGAGAGTATTAATCTCTTCTCTGAGTTCTTCATTCTCTTGCTCAAAGTCTTCCATTCTTTTCTTGCGACTTGAACGAGTGTTGTATGGATGAGACAGCTTGAAAGTTCTGGTTCACCTCCTTCTCCTCCTCTCTTTCTGGAGAAAGGAAAGTGACTATTAGATCCGCGACAATTCTCGTGTCAGTGCGTACGACTAAAGCGATGTATGATATGCAATTAAGTTATTATTTTTCAAGGAAACACCATAATTACGTTATGAAACATCACACTTTTATTAATTAAGCGAAAACGCCGTTTTTACACACTTTGAAAATGGAAATACAGAGAAACTGAGAGAAAGGACTCTAAAATTTTGATGATGAGCCGACTTCACGTTCTAACATCTTCTTCTGTTTCTTGAGCTGAGCGTTCTCTGACGTGAGCTGATCGATGATCCAGGAAGCAGGAGGGATATGATGAGAAAGTGATGATTGTGTCACTTGTCGATCGAGTACTTCAAGTAACTCATCCTTCCTTCTTAGGATGTTTTGAATTTCAACATTTTCCGTGTTGACAATTCGATACTTGTTCCTCCAAGCATTCCTTTCTTGGCATACCTTGTTTAATGCCGCTTGCAGTTTTTCAACATCGGTGGAGAAAAGGTAAATTGGTTCCCTTAGGGGAATAGGTTCTTGATGTTGATATGGCATCCTGAGCTTGAATGCTCTGACGCGTACCCATTGAAGGTAAGGATCCAGGGAGATGCAAAGATGTTTTCCTAACAATCTTCTCCCTTTGCTGTGAACAAGACGCCAGGCTTGGACAATTTCCTTCTTCAGCATGTTGCCATGATCGTCAATGTTCTTGAAGAACAGACCCTCCAATTGAATATTACTTGGAATGTTTTTCATGGGATAGCCGTATTGACGACGGGCTAAAGCTGGATTGTAACTGATTCCTCCCTTAGTTCCAATAAGGGGTACGTTGGGGAAATTTCCGCAACTGAAGATGATCTTGGTTTCGTCGTTGTCAGGACTACACCACTCAATGTCCGTATGAGTGAGAGATATGATTTTCTGTGACCAGTAAAGGCCATCCCTCATGTTCCAGAAAGTGCTAGACTTCGGCAGGTGTGAAACGAACCATTCGTATAACAGCGGTACGCAGCATGTGATTAATCCTCCTCGCTGCAGGTTTCTTGAATGCACAGAGTGATAAGCATCCGCAAGCAAGGTTGGAACTGGATTTCCAATTAAGAAGATCTTAATTGCTTTGATGTCGACGAAATCGTTAATGTTAGGGAACAAAAACAATCCGTAGATAAGCAAAGCCAAGATTTCATCAAAAGCGCTCATATCTTGGATGCTGACGAAGTACCGAGCTTGATCAAACAGGAATTTGGAGGGCAATCCTTGAATTCCTCCTCTACTCACCATATGAGTTCTGATGTCGACTACGTTCAAAGGAGTAGTTGCAGCAATGATAATGTCGTCAGGATTCTTTTCCAAACCGGAGTACGGATCTTGCGCGTACACGGGTATTCCAATCAGACGAGAGTACTCCTCTAACGTAGGCATGAGCTGATAATCTGGAAAGGTGAAGCAGTGATACGTTGGATCGTAAAACTGCACCAAGGTGGGAAGGATCCCATCCACCATGTTGGTATTGAGCAAAGGCAGAAGTTTTCCATACTTCTCCTTGAAAGCCTGGGGGTTGACCACCAGTTTTCCGAGCTTTCCCAGTTCCTCGACCTGGGGAATCTTGAAGGTATATTTCCTAGCTCTCTTTTTCCCATAATCCATGGTATAGATCCTTAAGTCCTTTCTCCGTTTCTCTCTTTCTCTCTGAAGTTCAAAACGTTCGTTATTTAGTTTCCTTGAAAAATGACTCGAAAAAGACTCTTTTTGTTTTTAATTGTTTATTAATGAATGATGCATGAATGCATGAATGCACACACAAGAGTTTTAAACAAACATGGCGTTGAAGGGTATAGTGGTCATGAAGTCAAAACGCAGTCTCCCGCCCCAATGGTAAACTAAGGATAAGGATTTTTGTACCTGTAGAACGGGTTCTAGGGGTCTCAGAGTTTTTGCTCAACCTTAAAGATACGTTGATTGGTATCTATAAGAGAGTTTTCTCTGAGTGTAGTATCTGCGTGACAATTACTTCCGTAATCACCGCTCTACGTCCTAAAAAGGCTTTAAGTGGGGTTAATGTGTTTCTAGGTCCTCCTGGTACAAATCAGTCTCGGAATGCAGTGGCGCAGTTAATCACAACCAGCCAGGCAAATCCCAAGAGTAGAATTGGAAACCAAGATTAGAGGGTCTTCACCGGGAAGACATCCTCCATCCTATCTTATGTTGCACTCAAATCCGGGTATAGGATTTCTCACCACAAGGGGGAATCAAGCCCTTTCCCGATACAGAATAAACAAAATAAACAAATATAAATGCAGCAAACACATGATATGACACAGAGGTTAGGCAGGACCTCTCTTGTTTGAGGGGGAATTTGGCATCCCTAATTCCTCATTGGGGCTGGACCAGCAACAGGTCAACCATTGGTTTGGATGAAAAACCAAGGTTTTGAACACTTATATCCCCAGCAGAGTCGCCATTTTTCTGTGGTGGTCGTTTTCTTTACCTCCCCGTTTCACTTGGGAGGACGGCACGCTAAACCCTTCACGCGAAATTTGGAAGGAGAATGCGCCCGTGGTGGGATGAATTTTATTTCAGTTCTTCCTACGATATCACACGAACTTTCTTATTTGTCCTACGAGTAGGAAAGGGGAAAAAAGATCTCAACTAAACCCTAGGAGTTTGCTAAGTGTGGGGATTTCACCTAGACTATAAATTCTGGAGTCCGGGGGGTCGGTTATACATAGGGAAGTGTTTAAACACCCTACATATCTGTAGTACTCTACAGGAACCTTCTCTGTGTCATTGTGTTT